>NW_007738944.1:15724-39916 GCF_000696425.1 Galeopterus variegatus
TCACCTGTGAAGCTGATGTTTCAGTCCCAGTACAGGTTTGGTGGATTAGGGTCTCTGATGGAGGGGCCCAGACAAACCCCATAGGTGATTCTGATGAGATCCACTATCCAACAGACGAAAGCCCAAGGTTCTGGTCTTTGCCACTACTTCATTTTCATTTTACTTCATTTTCATTTTGCACTTGTGATACCAAACTTATAATTTCCTCAGTGACTTAACTTGAACGCTCTTTCCATCCGTAATGCCTTTCTTCCTTCTTTTTCTCCGTTTACAATTTCTACTTATGTTTTAGCTCAAAGATTACCTCCCTCAGGAAACTTCCCTGACCACTCAAATTGGGTTAAGTGCCCCTTAGCACTACGTAGTACCCTGTGTGTTGGTTTGCCTTGGCCATCATAATGAGATCTTCTTGAAGGCAGGACTGAAATTACTTTTGCATTTTGTATTCTTAGTGTCTGGAACAAAGTGGGTGTTTCATACATGATAGCTAAATGAATAAATAATAAACAGGGCAAGGAATATGGAGGAAAGCCAGAATATGGACAATTGGAATAGAGTTCCTGAAGTTTAAAGAAGAGGTAGGTAAGTTGCCATGGATAGTCTCTAGAAGGGACAGTGATTGTAAGGAGATCATAGACCGAGTCTTTGCTGAACACTTGGAAATAATATATGAAGAAAAGGAGAGGCAAAGTAGCTAAATGTGCCTATTTTAAAATAATATGCGCAGAAGAAGGAAAGGAGGATATGAAACCCATATATACTCGTATATACATATAAAACTTATAAAAGAGGAACACAATCCTAGTGGAGTAATGAGCTGAGATTTTGAAAAAGATTAAGGCTGACCTTTCACATTTTATATGTAGAGAAATAAATAATAGATTCTTATCAACTAACCCTATCGTCAGATACAAAGAATGAATGAAACTTCTCAGCTTCTGTTTTGTTTCTGTCTTCCCTGACATGGAGAGTAATCTACACACAGACTAATTGGGTAGAAGTAAGAAAAATAATAGGAGAAAATTGAAGCCCAAGATTGGGGAGGAGATTGTATCAAAACCTGTGGCTGCTCTAAATGAGTTCACATCTCAGGGTCAGATTCTGAGAAGATTTGTTAATGTTGTTGCTGAATTGGTAATTTTTTTTTTTTTGTCTTTTTCATGACCAGTAAGGGAATCGCAACCCTTGGCTTGGTGTTGTCTGCACTGCGCTCAGCCAGTGAGCGCACCAGCCATCCCTATATAGGACCCGAACCCACGGCGGGAGCGTCGCTGCGCTCCCAGCACCGCACTCTCCCGAGTGCGCCACGGGGCCGGCCNGCAAAACTAGAATGAGTAAGCAGATTAATGAATAATTAATTGAAATATTTAATAAACATTGGCTGAATTAGTGAATTTGTCAAAAAGGGAACTGTAGCACATTGGACCCCTTTTCCTTCTTGTCCCTGTGGCCACTGGCTATTTGATATTTCTTGAGGAGGGAACTCAGCAACCTAGGGACTATTTCTTGTCCTATTGTTGAGCTTGAGATTTTATTTTCAATGGTAAGTGTAATGTCCTTGGTAGCACCGACTCGAACACAGAAGTGACAAGGCATTAAAAAATATAACTGTGTGAGGGACATTTCTAAAAGTGAAGAATATGTGTAGTCATGACTTGGTGTGAGGGGCAGGTGTAGTAGCTGTATATGCTAAGAAGAGGGTGATAGCTTAATTCTGTGATCTTTTAGGTGGATAATAGATTGTGGAAATTAATCACAGAACCAGAACAGAGATGAGATATCAAAGTCAGCTGTCCACATTTCTGCAGAAGTCTCACTCAGTAAAAGTAGAGACACTGTTGACTTACTTTATTGACCATTTCATTTCCAGAAGACAAAGGAAATATCAGGAGAGTTGATACTCAGAGGCTAATTTCGACCCACTGTGAGAGCTTAGTGAGACAAGCGAACATAATGGGAATCCCAAGAGAAAAGCCAGGTCATTCGTTCTACAGATGAGTTGAATTGAATGCCTTCTCTGTGCTGGGTACACCTCTAGATGCTGGAGATTTAGCAGTAAACACAATAGACAAAATTCCTGCCGTTAAAACACTTTCATATTAAAGCCTTTCAATGATCTGTTGTCCAAAAAACTAGCCTAATGATTACTTACCTTGAGTAACCTTAACTTTCACCTCACTTTAGACACCTACTTGCACATGTTGTCATCTAGAACTGCTTGTCTCAGAAATCTGCTAATGCCAACCTTCTTCATTCCCACATTGACTACTCTTCAGTCTCATAGAGAGCCACACTTCCTTGATCACCGGTATTTTCTCCTTGTCTATCAACATTTGCCTGGTGTCTTTCTCTTCCCTACCCAGTCTGTATCCCATTTTTAACCACATGGGCCATTCCCTCACTCACACATACCCTTGGTTCCCTTTCACTTATGCTCTGCTGCCTCCACCCACCAAAAATCCCATTTCTATATCTCGGCGATAAAATCTGCACTGTCTACTATTAGACCCAGGCAGCTAAATACTGCTGGAGAATCTCAAATATCTGAGAAAATTGACAGAGCCAGAAATTCATGGTTTTCAGCCTCTGTTGAGCTCTCAACCCACTGGTAAATCCTTTTATTTGTCCTTCATTATTACTCTCTCCCATTTAACTATGCTCCCAATGGTTATTCTAAATTACTTAGCCCACAGTCCCTAACCCCTCACCCGCCTCTGTCAGAAGACAACTTGCCCGTAATAACTTCGTATAGCATACATTATACGAAGTTATACGATACTTCAAATCCCCTCATCAAATAACAAGGCAGAAGACAGGCACAGGTACAACAGCAGGTTCTTTTCCGGTTCCTCAAAGCGCCACATGGGGTGGGGACAGAGACAGAAGAGAATGTAAACATTGGGTTCCACCCCCTGGAGCTCAAAAGAAAACCCTTACTCAGATAGGGGCTGAGGGTTGGAAGCAAACAAGGTGAAAAGTGGGGTCCTGGTGAGACAAGGCAGGGGAGGCCTGAGAAGAAAGAGCAAGGGGGGAAGGTAGAGGGAGAGCAGCAGGGTGGTGGGAGAGGAAGTGGGGGACAGTTCCCATTCCAGTGCATGTCCCCTTAAATAAACCCAAGTGCAGGAGCATTACGGAAGGAGAACCAAAGGACAGAAGACAGAGCAAGCACCCCACCCCGGGGCCAACCCAGTCCTTGTACATAATTACTACACAGAGATGTCCAGAAGTAGAGCAAGGAGAGCTGTGGCCCCCAGCCTGGAAATGAGGGACACAGGCAGGGCTGAGGAAGGGAAAAGGAACTCACCTCCACCTCATGGGGAAGGAAAGGGAGTGTAAGAATCTGAAAACTGCGATTCCCATTGCCAAGAGCCACCCTGTGGTGACAAGAGGCCAATCGGGACAGCACCTGGGAGGAGATCCCAGAGGGAATTGGGGCAGGAGTGACAGAGACCCCAGCTGGGCCTGACTGGAGGTGAGAGGGCCCAAATGTATTCATGGCTGCCCCGGGGAATACAGCTGCCCCATACACTGTGGCTGTCCTGGCTATGAAGGGAGCAGCAGCTGGCGAGGAGACGGGGAATCAAGCCACTTTCCTCAGAAAGAGGGACCATCTGCTAGGGGACTGGGGGCAGCACCCTAAGCCAGGTCTGCTCTTGGTTGAGGGAAAAAGGGGGGCAATGCGGTCCAGCCCCAGGGCAGAGGTCAGAAGTAAGCGTCCTGCCGGGCCTCAGCTGCTGAGGGCCTGTCCCCACCATCCTGGGGTGCTGGGGGTCCATCCGCCTTTCGACGCAACGAGAGCTTCCGGCCTTGGCCCTTCTTCTCCTGCTTCTGCCGCTCCTTCTCCTGCTTCTGCTGCTCCTTCTGCTTCTGCTGCTCCTTCTCCTGCTTCTGCCGCTCCTTCTCCTGTTTCTGCTGTTCTCTCTCCTGCTCTTTTTCCCACTTCTGCCGCTCCTTCTCCTGCTTCTCCCGCTCTTTCTCCTGTTTCTGCCGCTCCTTCTCCCGTTCCTTTTCCTGTTTCTGTCGCTCCTTCTCCTGCCTCCGGGTCTCCTTGCTGGGAGCCAAGGGGGTGCTGCTACCAGTCGGTGAGGGAAGGGATGGATGCAGTCCCTCAGCAGTAACCACAGGCCCTGGGGCAGGCCCAGCACTGGCTCTGCGGGCAGGAGGGGGCGGGGAGGGGGCCCCTCCAGCTGCCCGGGAGCCTCTGCTCTTGAGGCCAGAAAGGCTGAGGAGGCTGGACGAGGGGCCCAAGGGGGGCTGCTGCCGCCGGCGCTCCTCGTGGATGGCCCGCGAGCCATGCAGTCGTCGTGAGGGCCGATACTGCAGCTCCCCCCGGGTTTCACGCCACTTTTTGAGCTGGGCTGCATTCTCCCGCTCAATCAGTGCTTCTGTCACAGGGAGATTGGTCACCTAGAAGGAGAGAAAATGGATACCAGCATGAAGAGGAGGGTGGGAATGGACTGGAGCAGACAGGGGTGTGCTGAGGCCCAAGGCCTACCTCATGCACCAGGAAGTCCTCCTGCATGCACTGTTGGGGTAAGTTGCGCAGCTGCTCCATGGTTTCATACATGCCTTGGCAGGAGCGCACCTTCTCCACTGAGCCCAGCGTGTGTCGCAGCAGCACTAGGGCCACACGGAAGATGATCTTAACGCCTGCAAGGTTAGAGAGGAGAGAGCATGGGGAAAATGGGCCTAGGACCTCAGCCTGGCCCATTTAGGAGGGACTCAGCCCCCATCCCCAAATACTGCCAACCTTACAGGTGAGAAAACTGAGGCCCCAAGAAGGGAAATGAGTTGCTATGGGTCTCAGATTGCTGGGAGGGAGCGCAGGCTCTTGGTTGGTGGCAAAGCCAAGATCAGGCTATTTCTCCACCTCCAGGCGAATTGGTAATTTTTGAATAATTATGGTGAATGTGAAAATTTGTAGAAGAGTTTGGAAAAATAAAGTTCCAAAATTTAAAAGATTGGAGATTCCGAAGGTTGTAGTGAACTTGATGTTTGTGACGTCTACAAAAGACGTAAAAAAGTTTTGCAGATATTTACAGAAGGAAAAGATGAGCAATAAAACTTATGTGGGATCTCTAAGAAAAATTCACGCCAAATAACATCGATTCCACTTTTGACAGGGATGGTACACATACAGATTAAGAGAATGCCATAGCTGTAATATACCTAGATTTCCATAGGGTATCTGACAGTCTGTCATTCTATCCTTGGGGACACGAAGGAGAACTGGATTATATAGTATAGGCACAGTTATTGAAGAGCAGAACTCAATCTTAGCTTAATTACTCATTGGCAGCCTGGCAGGAAGTCTCGTAAGAGCTTTTGTTTTTGACCCTGTTGCACTCATCAGTTTAACACCTCCTCTCCCTTCTCACACTCAGCTGGTAACCTTGCTGTTTATTTCATGAGAAAATAGAAGCACTCGAAAAAAGCTTCTCGGTCCTCCCGCTGCCAAACACACTGACCTTCCTGCGTCTGTGCTCACGCACTCTGACCTCCTCCTTATTCCATCCAATGAACTGTCGCTGTTCCCTCCACTTGTGCCTTGGGTCCTCTTCATTTTTCTTCCTGGAATTATCTCATCTCGTTCTAGTTTCCATCTAATTTCCTTCCTCCATTGGAGAAACATGCTGTATCTCAGCTTACAAACATGCTATAATATGAATGTTTTTTTTTTAAGCCCCCCGCTTCAAGCTGCCACCCATTTCCTTGCATGCTTTATGTCAGAACTTCCAGAAAGAGCTGTGTCCCACTCCAAGACCATTTGACAAAGGTCTCAGTAACTTCCGTGTTGCTAAATCCAGTGGTCAGTTCCCAGTCATCATCTTACTCAGTCTCAGCAATATTTTATCACATTGATCACTCTTTCATGTTTCAAGGTTTCCTCACCTGGTTTCTGGGAGACAACACTCTCTGGATTTTTCACCCATCTCTCTTGCTGTTCCTACTCAGTCTCCGGTGCTGGATGCTCCTCCTCTTCCGGACTCCATCCTGCTGAGCCCAGGGTCAGTCCTGGAACCTCTTCTCTGCTCCCTTTACCCTCATTCTCTAGGCCCCCACTGTTAATTACAGTAGCCACTAGCTGTGTGTGGCTTTCATTTGCTGTGTTGGACAGCAGAGATTACAGAACAGTCCCATCAACTCAGAAAGTTCTATGGGACAGCACTACTGCTCTGGGTTATTTCATCCATCTAGTCCCATGGCTTTAAAAATACGCCGGCATGCTGCGATTCACACATCGATTCACAGTTCTGGCCTCCACACCTGAACTCCAGTTGTGCAGCTCCAACTGCCTACTTGACGTTGTCCTTCACAGGTTTCTGAGAGACCTGTCAACCTTCACCTGGCTACAACTGAACCTCGTTTCTCCTTCCAACCTGCCTTCTGTCCATCTTCCCTATCAGTGAGTGGTACTAGTCTTCACGTAGGCTATAAACTCTGCAGTCTGTTTGGTGGGGGGGGGGGGGAAGGGAGGGATTTCCATTACGAGGGAGAAACAGTCCCACAGCAGCACTTCTGCTGCCTCTTTCACTCCTTAGTTCAGTTCCTGGGAAGCAGGAGTAAGTGACTTTCTCATTCTTTCTTTTTTAAAAACTGAAACGTTCTCTGTAGTCATTTTTGACTTCCCTTTTTCTCTAGCACAGTATGCACACATCGTGCATTTATCTCAGAGCTCTAGAATACTTTCCCCAGATATCCACATGACTTGCCTCTTTCACACCTTAGTTTGGTTCCTGGGAAGTTGGAGTAAGTGACTTTCTCATTCTTTTTTAAAAATTGAAACGTTCTCTGTAGTCATTTTTGACTTCCCTTTTTCTCTAGCACAGTATCCACACATCATGCATTTATCTCAGAGCTCTAGAATACTTTTCCCAGATATCCACACGGCCCATTTCCTTACTCCTTTCAAGTGTTTGCTCAAATTATCACCTCTTCAGACCTGTCTTGTCCACCTTATAGACAGGTAGCATTTCTGTCACTCTGTACCCTTATTCTGGTTTGCCTTTCTTCATAGCACTTAGCACTACCTGACATTATGATTTTCCTTTTTTTTTTTTTATTTGTCTCTACCCCACTGGAACCCATGAGGTAGGGATTTTGTTGTTGCTTTATACGCAGTGCCTAAAATAGTAACTGGCACATGGCAAATGTTCAGTAAACATTTGCTGAATTAAATGGCATATTTATGAAATTTCTGATGATAGAAAACTAGTAGGTACAGGTAATATGTTAAATGGGGTGTGTGTGTGCACACGCGCTTGTTTTAGCTTTTCCTATTTCACATTTTACCAGTACCTGTGTAAAAGTGAAACGTTATTTTTCTGACAAGGTAATTTATATGATTATAGGCATTTGATACTATGCTTTTCATTTATGGTAAATGTTAAGAATAGAAAAATTCTAGGAATATTGTTGGGGCGTGTTTTATTTATTATAATAGTTGTATTAGAAATTGAAAATTATGTTAATGTTGAATTTAAAATTTGGCATTATAGCTAGAAAAGGTAATACAGTTATACAGATAAGTAACTATGGGGTGTGTATGTAGTTTGGAAACAGAAGAAATATATACAGTGCTCTAAGGACATCTTTAATTAATTAAAAATATGTCTGTATTTCCAGACTTTATGGACACCTAGTATAATATAGGGTGATAAAAATTAGAATACAGCTGTGTATTAAGAGTGATGACGGAATCACGGAGGGCACAAATAACTGGGCTGGCGGTTAGAATTATGATCTTGGATAAAATGTAATTCTAGGATATCTAAGCGGGACTTGGCAAAATACAGAGATAAAGGAGGCCATGCCAGTTTAAGAGCATTAGAGAAATCCCTCGCCTTGGCCTAGTAAGTGTCCCTCGATAAGAGAGAGGAACAGATGGACCTAGTTGGCTGTCAGCTTTCACTTCTGGTGGCCACTTTGAGTTAGCTGGAGTCATTTTGCTTTGCAAGACAAACGGCTCTACCTTGTAGAAGTCCAAGCTGAAGGTGCTAGTAGTCAGAGCAGGTAATATAATTCCATCTTTAGAGTCATACTTTAACTGATAATTTTCCTTCCATAATTTTAGAGCTAAAGGTATAAGGATGATTTTGATTAGCTCAGGAGACAGCAGGAGCAGGTATGGAAGCACCGTTGAGACTCCCCTCTGGGGATGTTTCGTGTGGCTGAGTAGTTGATGCACCCACCGGCTACTGGTGCTTAGCCAGTGGAGTGAGTGAAAGGGACTGAAATCTAGCCTGTGCTTTGACAGCTGTGTGCCCTGATGTGCAGCTGCGCCCACCAGGAAAGGTGATTTTTCCTAATTGCAGTCAAACATAGCTCTGTCTCATTTCCTGCCTGCTTTATCCTCACGCCTGGAATAATGTGTGGTGCAAGAACCGTTTGCCAAGCGGAAAGGCACTCACAGAATTCTCCAGATTTGAGCATTTTGGAGCAGTTAAAGGTCACACTGATTTAAAAATTTGTGATTCAAATAAAGCTTTATGTTTTCCTTATAGCTATAATGACGAAACATTTTTCATGCTTCTTCCTGTTTAAAAAAAAAAAACAAAAAACTATGGAGAACAGGTAACTAAAGAGAAGTGTCTTGTTGCTATCTCAGAAGTAGGAATTTATCCTTTAGTATTCTAGAAATAGCCATCATTGTGTTGTACACAAAAGATTAATTCATTTAAAAAACTCAACAAGGATAGGAAATTTGGTGATGATTAATAAATCATTTTTTGGTTTTAGTATTTTCTGAATTCTTATGTATCCTCAAATATCTTTCACCTTGACAGGGGAGTAATAATTTGGCTGTCCATAAGAACTTTGAGTTGAAGACCTTTTTTTCTTGATATTTTATAGATGATCGTCCACTGCCTTGTAGATTCCAATGTTAAGAAGACTGATATTGGTCTGATTTTCCTTTGTAGTTAACCCGTGGTTTACCTGGAGGTTGTAAGTTCGGAGTTGGGAGAGGAAAGGTAGAAAGCTATGATTAAATTGTCGGGTTTAGATTACTGTGTTCCAAGACTCCCTCTCTCAAGACTAGTTCTTGAAGCTAGGCATTTTTTTAGTGTGTTCTCAAGATTTAAAAAATTTGTTGGCTGTTTCATATATCACATGAAGATTGGCCACAAATTTTTATGTTAGAACTTTATTTGTTAAAATTTTTTTGTGGTTTAATATTGCCATTAATATTTTTGTCTTTTTTTTATAGGTGAAGCTTTATTTGAAGAATATTTGTTTTGTCTAGTTTATAAGCCCAAATTATTTAGACTCCAAATGTTACAGAACTGTTGAAAGACTGGTAAGTAATGCAATAAATATTGGCAGCCAAAATACTTTATTCAATCTAAGGCTTTGAAAATACACAGTTATGTGACGTTAATTAAACCCCCAAGTAAAGACAGCTGAACTTTCCCTTAGAAATAAATTGTGGTTTATTCATACAATGGCATATATTGCATGATGATTTAAAGGAATGAACATAACATTGAGAGGGATAAGCAAAGTTATAAAAATTATAAAAGGATACATGTATACTATGTATATAAATTTCGAACAGTTAAAACAATACTGAATATTTTTCAGCTATAAGCATGTAAAAAAACAAAAACATGCATGGAAATGATAAACACCAACTAGGGAGGGGGAAGAGGTGTGGATGCAACTTTCCTGTGCTGTAAGTTTTGATTTTTTTACACACACACAAACACACATACACACGAACTGACCTGAGCATAAGGTGATATTAATACTTACTAGATCTGGGTGTTAGCTATAACCTCATGTTATATATTCCTTGTAATTTTCTGGGTATTTGAAATACTAGAAAACATTTAAAGAAAATATCATGCAATCATCTTTCAGAATGGCTGAAAGACATTCAATTAAATTCAACATTTCTGTTAGGAAGAAATAAATACTTCTCAATGTAGAAAAGCAAAAGGGCCCCCATCACCCCTACTAATGTTATTCTGTTGGTGCTAAATAATGCAATTAGATAGAAGAATGAAAATTGTATGAATATTGGATAGGAGGATTCAGAATTTTTGTTATTTGTATAGATAAGGCTTTATATCTGGAAAAGCAAAAAAAATCAATAAGAAATTTCAATAAGAAATTTGGCTATATGATTACTATATCAGAAAATATCTACTTCCTATTATATGCCTACTGTGTACCAGTTTGATATGCTAATTAGAGTATACAATGGAAAACAAAATCCCATTCAGAACAGTGGTGAAAGGTATAAAACACCTGGGAATAAACCTAACAGGAAACATGTAAAGCCTGCTCTATGAAGAAACAGCAATTTCTACTTCAAGGAAATAATAGGATAAATGTGGATGTAGTGTAAAGGTGTTCATTGCAGCTTCATTTATGATAATATTTAACAAAAAGAGATTGGCTGCATAGTTATAGCACATCTGTGATATAATGAGTATATAAAATATACATTCAGTGGAACGCCGTATGGCTGTTAAAAAATGTAAGAGAGAGCTTGTGAGAAGTTTTTCACAGTATCTGAGTGAAACAAAGCAGGTAATAGATCACTTAAATATAATATTCTATCCATGTAAACCTGTATATATTTTATGTACATTTTTAAATCAGGAAAAACATACATATCTGCATATAGTATAATGCTTTTTACTGATATGGCATCTTGTGCTTTTAGGAAGTGGAACTGAAGTATTTCCTCATTAATTGTCATATCTAAAAATTTATGTTCATTTCCATTATCTTAATTTCACAAGTTAGCCCCTAATTATTACCATAACTTTTTAGTTTTTCCACATTTTTATATTTCTAAAGTTGCAGTGTGTCTTGCAATAGATGGTGTCTAATAAGCACTGTCAGGAGGCTGCCCTTGTAAAGTAGTTGACCTTGCCTGCTCATGAGTGAACTTGGTCATAGCCGTTCACATTGTCAGAGCTTCAGTTGAATTCTTTGCATTGCTGGTACT
This sequence comes from Galeopterus variegatus, assembly GCF_000696425.1. NCBI lineage: Eukaryota > Metazoa > Chordata > Mammalia > Dermoptera > Cynocephalidae > Galeopterus > Galeopterus variegatus. The sequence goes on from NW_007738944.1 coordinate 26,685, forward strand.
ATACCTGTTGAGTTTCAAATGTTTTCCTTGTTGTTTTCTGAAACTTTCTGTGGATTCCATCTGGTAAGATGAAGAAAGCATCAACATCAAAATTTACAGCATGATGTTAGCACCTGTCTAGGTCAGAACAATGCCTGAAAATATTATAGGGTTAAGTACCGATATTCAGTAATTTTAAGTTAATCTTCAGTTAAAAACAAATAACAACAAAAAAACACATAGTTTTAAAAGTAAATTTTTATTTGTTTTTTCTAATCATCTTTTTTGTAACACTTATTTTACAGGTTGGTCATGAGCACTGACAGTAACTCATTGGCACGTGAATTTCTGACTGATGTCAACCGTCTTTGCAATGCAGTGGTCCAGAGGGCAGAGGCCAAAGAGGAAGAAGAGGAGGAGACGCACATGGCAACCCTTGGACAGTACCTTGTCCATGGTCGAGGATTTCTGTTACTTACCGAGCTAAATTCTATCATTGATAAGGTAACATTATCATATCAGATTTTTTCACCAGTATATTATAGTTAATTTTAGACACTTAATTTCTGGGTTACATAGTTTCTGAGAGTCTCTTTGAGATAAAGTCCTATCTCTCACATCACTCCAACAAAAAGCAGCAGCCCCACTTATGAACATACTGTTTATTTGGATACTTTTCAAAACATCTGAAATATCTTAGAATTATAAATGGTCTTTTTGTTAAAATAGTCTCATATGTACTATACTTTTTATCCTAGTATCAGTGAGATAACCATAATTTTAGTAGAGATGTAAGATTATAATTCAGAAATATAAATTTGCACTTTCAATAAACATCAACTACAAGTGTTCTTTAAAAAGTTCATGGAAAAATTGAATTAAAAGATAATATGAATGCTTCCATGAACATTTTGAAGACCTCTCATATGTTTTTAAAAGTGTAGTTTAAATTATATTTAGGGAGCTTGCTAATTCTGGGGTGAAAGCAGAGAATCCTTTCATGTAAATTAATATTGAGTCCTTTAGCTTGTATGCATCTAATTTTTCATACATTATTGTTTTTGCTTAAAATATGGTATGACCATGTGGTTTTGCTGTTTCCTTATTATAGAATTCACAGAGTTTTAAAGCTAGTTGGGACTAGAGAGATGTTTTCATATAACCTTCTTTTGTAAATGAGAAAACTGAGATCCATAAATATTAAGTAACTCACACAAGGTTACCTTGAAGCCCAAATGTAATTTATATCTTTATTTTATTATAGTAGAAAACAATTATTTTATGAAAGAAAAATGTCACGGGCCGGCCCGGTGGCGCACTGCTGCAGTGTGCCGCTTGGGAGCGTAGTGGTGCTCCCGCCGAGGGTTCGGATCCCACATACAGACCGGTTCCTGTTCACTGGCTGAGCGAGGGGTGGCAGCAACACCGAGGGTTGCGATCCCGTTGCCGGTCCCGGTCCGGTATGGGCGCGACACTGAGGGTTGCGATCCGTTGCCGGACACGAAAAAAGACAAAAAAAAAAAAAAGGAAAGAAAAATGTCACAATCTGCTTTCAGGGGTCTAATTAGTATAGTTAGAAAATAATATTTTCGATAGTGTGAATTGAAAAGATAATAAAGTCTCTGTAGCACCAATATAATAGATATTTTTTAACATGCTGGATGTTACTGGCTTTAGATATGAACTTAGCCATCTTCAAATAAAATTTCTTTGCTATGAAAGCATTTTGCTAATAAATGTATACATTGAGTAAATATAGTGACTGAAATTAAATAATGCCTTTGTTTTCACTATAAACTAAGGAACCTAACAAATATAAATCAGGAAGAATTTGTTCACTGTGGTATCCACCTCTCATGGAATTTTCCAGACATTTTCAGGTTTATGTATTTTTATTCTTTATCATGAATATGATTTGTTAATTTTCATTTATTTGTATAACTTTTCTATAAATAAATTTTAAAATCAGAAAAATTAAGTAGTTAGACCGTGCATAGTGATTTTTTATTTTGAAATTTTGATTTTTTAATATACATACCATGCTCTCTTCATCTTACCCCACATTAAAAAATTCAGTGCTTTTGGGCCAGCTTTGTGGCTGGTAGTGCCGAGGCCGCGGGTTTGGATCCTATATAGGGATGGCCGGTGCACTCACTGGCTGAGTGTGGTGCAGACCACACCGTGCTGAGGGTTGCGATCCCCTTGCCAGTCAAAAAAAAAAAATTCAGGGTTTTCTCTTTTTTTTTTCCTAAGTGAATTTAAAGTAGTATATCACTGTAGTTTTAATTTGCATTTCTCTGGCGACTAATGATGTTGAACACTTTTTCATGCACTTAGAGGCTATTTCTATATCTTTTGTGAGTATCTGTCAAGTTTTGTGCCATTTTTAAGGCCAGGTTATTTGTTTATTATCCAGTCGTAGTAGTTTTTTATGTATTTTGGATATTTTCTTTGTAAATATGAAAAAGAAGTCATGAAAATATTTAAGTCATGAAATTTTTTTTTTTCCTTTTTGTCTTTTTTCGTGTCCGGCAACGGATCGCAACCCTCAGTGTCACGCCCGTACCGGACCAGGACCGGCAACGGGATCACAACCCTCGGTGTTGCTCCCACACCTCGCTCAGCCAGTGAGCGGGAACCGGTCTGTATGTGGGATCCGAACCCTCGGCGGGAGCGCCACTGCACTCCCAAGCGGCGCACTGTAGCAGTGCGCCACCGGGCCGGCCCTATGAAATATTTTTTAATGTATTATTAAATGACTAAAATTATTCAGGTCATAACTACAATAATACTAGTCCTATGGTAATATTTTTTAATCCCTTCTTTCCACCTTTTGAAATATCTGTAGCAATATTAGGAACAGCAGAAGTTTTCTTTGCAGTGACAGTAAATAGCCATTTAAAAAGTAGGGCTGGAACCTAGGACTTCTGGAACTTGTGGAAGAGAAGAGACCCACAGAGTTTGTGGAGATGCAATAGGCATGGCAAGAGGAAGGATGGTTGGCTTCGGTCATTCAAACCCCCACTGCTCTGAACCCCTACCACTTCGGAGCTAGCCTGGTACAAGGCAGGGAGTGACTGCATCACACAGATTGGCTTGGCGAAAGCCACAGCGTCACCCTTTGTGGTAACTTGCTTGGAGTCTGTAGTGGGGAGGAGGGCTTAGGAGTGCACCATACTAGCCCACAGGCCGGAAAGACCACTAGTTGGGTTCCTTTGGGCCCACATAGGAACGAGTGGCTGCAGCCAAGGGGAAAAAGAAACCACCCAGAGGCCAGTGAGTCATAGCAAGGGATGCATATATGGTTTACCCCACAGGAAGTGGTTGGAGTGCAGGGGAAAGGCTGGCCCTCTAGGGGAACATTGGTGTTGGGTCCGCTGCCAGCAGCCGACCCGTACAGCCCTAGCCTCGTTCCTTTCAGTGGGTGAGCGAACGGCCCGTGATTCCTCTTTCCCTCCAGTCCCCTTTTGAAGGAGACAGGGGAAGAGAGCCATGAAGAGAGGTGAGCACACCACTGGCCCCAAACCAGCCCAGTTAAAGGACACTCAGACGCGGTGGGGGTTCTGTCAAGCAGTTCCGTTTACCAACACACAAGCATTGGCTTTTAAAGGTAAATGGCAAAGGCAGGTTTTTTACATCCTCCAATCAGCTTAAGGGTTAAGGGCATGCATCCTGTCTCAATACCTAGCTATTGCAATTACACAGTGTTCACAAGTGCGGCCAATAAGGGCTAAGGCAAGGTTCCCGCAGACACTCCCACCCTGCTTCCTCCCAGCGCCATCTTAGGCTGCCATGTTAATCCACTTGTAATGTCACTTTAAGGTGGTGTTAGTTTTTAAAAGGCCCAACAATTGGGGTGTGGCATGGACAGCTGTTATCAGTGGAAATTGGTCAGGCAGAGAGAACTGCAGGGGGTGCAATGTTCAGGAAAGACTCAGTCCTGGGCTGGAATTTCCACACAGCCCAGCCCCAGAAGTGAGTAAAACACCAACAATTAAAATTCAATCTCCATGAAGAGCCTTCCTGAGAGAGTCATCAGCAAAGCAGCAATTTAGCTTAAGCACCGAGCTCAAGTTCTAGTCCCCACAGGAAGTTCCCCTCATCTGGGAATTAACAACAGGACAGCACAGTGCAGAGTCTAAGTGGTAGTGGTAGCTATTAATCCACCACAGAATGGAAAAAAACCACAGACCAGAGACGAAGCTCTGATATTTACTGGTAAAGATCTAACACCACCAAAGATCACCTATAAAGCCTAGAAGAGATAGCAGTTTCCTCAAATGCCCAGGCATCAATGTAAAGACACAAAGATCAAGGAAGAACAGAGAAATATGACACCACCCAAGGGAACAAACAAAGCTCAAGCAGTGGATCAAGAGGAACAGCATATCTATGAAATGTCTGACAGAGAATTCAGAAAAACTTTCTTAAGGATGTTGAGAGAGTCACAAGAAAATACAGATAGAAAATTAAATAATATCTGGAAAACAATTCAGGAGCAGAATGAAAAATTTGATGAAGTAATAGAACCAATTAAAAATATATAAATTCTAGAAATAAAGAATGCATAATCTGAATTGAAAAACTTGATAGAAAGCTCCAACAGCAGACTTAATCAAACAGAGGAATGAATCAGTTGGCTTGAAGATAGAACATATGAAATCATCCAATCAGAAAAGAAAAAATAAGAAAAGAGACAGAAATACAGCAAATATGGGACTGCCTTAAGCAAAATAACCTCCACAGAATTGGCATACCCGAGTGAGAGGAAAAAGGAAGAGACCTAGAAAGCGTGTTCAAGAAAATAATGACTGAAAATTTCTTAAGTATGGAGAAAGTTAACAGTGTCCAGGTACAGGAAGCTCAGAGGTCACCAGTCAATTCAATCCAAAGAGGAACACCCCAACAGACATCATAATCACATTATTAAAAACCAAAGACAAAGAGACATATTGAAAGTAACAAGAGAAAAGAAATGCATAACATTCAATGGAGCCCCAATATGTCTCTCAGCAGATTTCTCAGTAGAAACCCTACTGGCTAGAAGAGAATGGGATTATATTTTCATAGTGCTGAAGGAAAAAGACCATCAGCCAGGAATTCTCTGCCAGCAAAACTAACCCTCAAATATGAAGGATAAATAAAGCCTTTCCCAGGCAATCAAAAGCTAAGGGAACTCATCAACAGTAGACCTGCCTTATAGGAAATGCTAGAAGGACTTGAAGGGAGTTCTTCCATCTGAAAGGAGATGATGCTGAAGAACAGCAAGAAAACATTTAAAGGTACATAACTCCTTAGTAAAATAAGGAAATGAACAACCTCAGAATACTCCAGTGCTGTAAGCGTGGTGAATAAACCACCTACCTCCTTAGTATAAAGATTAAAGGACAAACCTAACCAGACAATAACATATTCAACAACCGTATAAGAGACAGGCAATATTCAAAGATGTAACTGGAACAACAGAAAGTCAAAAAGTTAGTGGGTGAGGGAATGACACCAAAGCATAGAGTTGGCTTTGTTTTCTTTTTTCTTTTATCTTAGATATCAAAGTTCAGTTGTTAGTCTACAATAACTTATTAACTATAACATGTTTTTTTATAAGGCTAATAACATAAAACCATATATGAGACAAGGTAACCATAACACAAAAACTTATAAGAGACATACTAAAAATAAATAGCCAGAAATAAAATGTACTGCCAGAGGAAACCACTCAACTACAAAGGAAGACAGTAAGACCAGAAAAAAGCATCTACAAAACAACCGGGGGGGGGGGGATCTCTATTATATATTGTTAAAAAACCTAAATGTAAATAGATTAAATGCCCCAACTAAAACACACATAGAGTAGCTGAATGGATTATAAAATGAAAACAGCAGTATGCTGCCTACAAGAAACTCAACCTATAAAGACACACACCAACTGAAAGTGAAGGTATGGAAAAAGGTATTTCATGCAAATGGAAACCAAAAAAAGAGCAGGAGTAGCTATACTTATATCAGATAAAACAGACTTCAAGACAAGGAAAGTAAAAAACAATGAGGGATGGCATTATATAATGATATAAGGGATCAATTCAACAAGAGGATATAACAATTCTAAATATATACACACCCAACTCTGGAGCACCCAGTTATATAAAGCAATTACTATTGGACCTAATGGGAGAGACCCAAACACAATCATAGTTTGGGGACTTTAATACTCTAACTTCAGCAAAGACAGATCAGAAAGAAAATTATCCAGGAAACATCAGAAGTAATCTCTACTATAGGCTGACTAGACCTAACAGACGTTTATACATTTTATCCACTAGCTGTAGAATACACATTCTTTTCAGTGGCACATGGAACAATTAATAGACCATACGTTCAGACAGAAGACAAGTCTCAACAAATTTTTAAGAATTGAAATCATACCAACTACCTAGTCTGGCCACAATGGAATAAAATTAGAAATCAACAACAAAAAAGATACTGGAAATCATACACATGGAAATTAAAAATATATACTCAAACAGTGAATGGGTCAAAGAAGAAATTAAAAAGGAAGTTAAAAAATTCCTGGAGACACATGAAAATGAGAACACAACATACCAGAACCTACGGGATACAGCAAAAGCAATTCTAAGGGGAAAGTTTATAGCAATGAATGCCTACATCAAAAAAGAAGATTTCAAATAAACAACCTACCGTTATGCCTCAAAGAGCTAGAAAAACAAGAACAAACCAAACCCCAAATCAGAAAAAGAGAGATATAACAAAGATCAGAGCAGAAATAAATGAATTAGAGATTTGAAAAGAAAATACAAACTATTGATGAAACAAAGAGTTGGTTATTTTAAAAGAAAAATTAAAAAAAAACCCTTTAGCTAGACTAATGATGAAAAAAAGAGTGGACTCAGATAAATAAAATCAGAAATGAAAAAGACATTACAGCTTATTCCACAGAAATACGAAGGATCATAAGAGAGTACCACAAACAACTATATGCATACAAACTGGAAAACCTAGAAAAAAGGGATAAATTCCTGGACACGTACAACTTACTGAAGTTGAATCATGAAGATCTAGAAAATCTAAACAAACCAATAACAAGTAATGAGATTGAAGCAATAATAAAGTCTCCCAACAAAGAAAACCCCAAGGCCATCTTTTTATTTATTTTATTTTTATTATTATTGTTGTTAATGCCTCATTCTACCAAACATTTAAAGAAGATTCTCAAACTCTTCCAAAAAATTAAAGAGGAGGGAATACTTCCGAACTCATTCTACAAGGACAGCATTACCCTCATACACAAACCAGAAAAAAGATACAACAAAAAAGGAAAACTACAGACCAGTAGCCCTAATGAATACAGATGCAAAGATCTTGAACAAAATAGCAAACAGAATCCAACAACACATTAAAAAGATCGTTCACCACGACCAAGTGGGATTCATCCCAAGGACACAAGGATGGCTCAACATATGCAAATCAATAAATGTCATACATCACATCAACAGAATGAAGGGAAAAAAACATATAATCATTTCAATAGATGTAGAAAAAGCATTTGATAAAATCCAGCACCCTTCATAATCAAAACACTCAAGTATAGAAAGAATGTGCCTCAACACAAAAAAGGCCATATATGACAAACCCACAGCTAATATCATACCGAATGGACAAAAATTGGTGGTTTTTCCTCTAAGATCTGGAACAAGACAAGGATGGCCACTTTCCCCATTCCTATTCAACGTAGTAATGGAAGTTCTAGCCAGCTTAGCAAGGCAAGAGAAAGCTATAAAGGACATCCAAATCAGAAAAGAGGAAGTCAAACTATCCCTATTTGCAGATGGCATGATCATTTACATAGAAAAACCTGAGGACTCCATGAAAAAACTACTAGAACTAATAAATGAGTTCAGTATAGTGGCGGGATACAAAATCAACACACACAAAATCAGTATCCTTCCTATATACTAATAATAAAATAGCTGAAGAAGAAATCAAGAAAGTAATCCATTCACAATAGTTACCCCCCAAAATGAAATACTTAGGAGTAAATTTAACCAAGGAGGTGAAAGACCTCTATAATGAAAACTATAAAACATTGGCAAAAAATACTGAAGAGGACACAAGTAAATGGAAAGATATCTCATGATCATGGGTTGGAAGATTTAACATCATCAATATATCTATATTACCCAAAGCAATCTACACATGCAGTGCAATCCCTATCAAAATACCAAAGACATTCTCCACAGAAATAGAAAAAAAATCTTAAAAGTTGTATGGAAACACAAAAGGCCCCATATAGCTAAAGCGATCTTGAACAAAAAGAACAAAGTTGGAGGCATCACACTTCCTGACTTCAAAATATACAATAAAGCTTAGTAACCAAAACAGAATGGTACTGGCTTAAAAAACAGACAAATAGACCAATGGAACAGAATAGAGAGCCCAGAAATAAACCCACAAACTGACAGCCAACTGATTTTTGACAAAGATTCCAAGAATATACACTGGGGAAAGGACAGCCTCTTAAATAAATGGTGCTGGGAAAACTGGATATCCACATGCAGAAGGTTGAAACCAGGCACCTATCTCTCACCATACACAAAAATCAACTCAAAGTGGATTAAAGACCTAAATTTAAGACCCGAAACTATGAAACTACTAGAAGAACACTACACAAAGTGGAAGTGGGCAGCATGTTGTTGAGTGAGACTGCAAAGGCACAGGAACTACAGCAAAAATACACAAATGGGACTGCATCAAACTGAAAAGCTTCTGCACAGCAAGGGAGACTGTCAACAGAGTGAAGAGACAACCTACAGAGTGGGAGAAAGTGTTTGCAAACTACACATCAGACAGAGGGTTAATATCCAGAATATGTAAGGAACTCAAGTAACTCAACAGCAAAAAACCAAATAACCCAATTAAAAAATGGGCAAAGGACCTGAACAGATATTTCTCAAAAGAAGACACACAAATGTCCAACAGGCACACAAAAAAATGCTCAAAATCACTAATCATCAGGGAAATGCAAAGTAAAACCAGAATGAGATATCATCTCCACCCAGTTAGAACAGCTATTATCAACAAGACAGAAAGTAACAAGTGCTGGCGAGGATGCAGAGAAAAGTGAGCTCTCCTACATTGCTGGTGGGAATGTAAGTCGGTACAGCCACTGTGGAAAACAGTGTGGAGTTTCCTCATAGAACTAAAAATAGGTCTACCTTATGACCCAGCCATCCCACCACTGGGTATATAGCCAAAGGAAATGAACTCAATGTTATCAAAAAGACACCTGCACTTCCATGTTCATTGCAACACTATTCACAGTAGCCAAGAGATGGAATCAATCTAAATGCCTATTAACAGATGAATGGACAAGAAAACTGTGGTATATATACACAGTGGAATACTACTCAGCTCTTTAAAAAAAAACCTGTCCTACCTTTTGCAGCAATATAGATGGAACTGGAAACCATCATTTAAGTGAAGTAAGTCAGGCACAGAAAGACAAATACCACATGATCTTGCTTATATGTGGACTTGAAAAAAAAGTGGTTTGCATGAAGTAGAGAGTATAATAATGGTTACCAGAGGCAAGAGGGGAGAGGATGTGCGTGGGCGGGGGGGGGAATGGTAGACTAAAGGGTACAAAACCATGCCATCTACTCTTAAGTGATTCGGTGTGCAATATGTATCAAAGTGACACCCTGTAACCCCCAAATATGTACAAGTAAATGTTAAAAAAAATAAGTAGGGCTGGGCTGACTGGTTAGCTCACTTGGTTAGAGCATGGTGCCGATAACACCAAGGTCAAGGGTTTGGATCTTTTTACCAGCTAGCCACCAAAAATAATAATAATAAAAATAATTAAATGTTGATTATATGGCAATCAATATTTAATTCTTTCAATTAGGAATAGAGAATGATCATTTGAGTCTTTAAGGGGAATTAATTAAACAAGATTTAATCGTTTAACATGGAATCATTACACTAGACACGAAGCCATACATTTCGGGAGGAACTTTTGCTTTTAAATCTGTGCTTCTCATGAATAGGAACACTTCTTGGGTACGCTGGGGACGAGGTGATTTAAGCCCTTGATCATCCACTGCAGTCCTTTTGCTTTATTAATAGATATTTAATATAAAGTGTTAAACAGACCTTTTTATTGTAATTTACATACAGTAAATGCATAGAAGTTAAATGTATAGTTGGATGAGTTTTGACAAATATGGACACCTACTTAACTACCACCTACATCAACGTTTAGATCATTTCCATCACCCTAGAAAGTTTTGTCATGCCCCCTTTCAGTCAGCCCCTACCCTTTTCCCACTTCAAGACAACCACTGTTCTGATTTCCAGCATCTGAGTATAGGCTTGCTTGTTCTAGAACTTTTACATCAGTGGAATCATTCAGTATGTATTCTCATGTCTGAGATTCATCCTGCTACTGCATGAACCACTGTCCGCTGCATTTATTTCTGATTAGCATTTTGTTGTATGGCTGTACCATAGTTTCACTATTCACCTGTTGTTAAGTAGTCACTCAGGTTGTATGCCTTTGGCTGTTACAAATAAAGCTGCTGTGCACATTTTTATAAAAGTCTTTTATAAGTATGTTTTCATTTCTCCTGGGTAAATATCTAGGTGTACAATTGCTAGGTCAAAGGATAGGTGTTTGCTTAACTTTAAGAAACTGCCAAACTGTTTTTCAAAGTAGTTGCACCATTTTTCATTGTCACCACCAGCATTGTACAAGAAGTCCAGTTGTTCTGCATCCTCTCTAATGTTTGATATTGCCAGTCTTTTCAGTATTAGCCATTCTAAGTGCCTGTGGTATGCAATAATACCTATTAAAATACCTTCAGTAGCAGCTTTCCATCACATTCTGGGTATAGTCTCAGTTCCTTGGCATGTCATCCAGAGGTCCTTGGACCCCACCGACTTAGTGCCCACCTGCTTTTGCAGTCCCCTAGACATCAGTTTTGTTTGGAATCTCAGCTCTTTCCCCTGACTCACTTGCCCTTTCTCTCCCATCCTGCCACTACTGCTTCTGGATGGCTAGGATGGGCATTAATTTAAAATCCAATCTAAGCAATGTAGTTATGAATAATAGTAGATACTTGAAATGTGTTTCTTGAATTGAAAAATTACTGCCTCAGTGAAAGTGATTTTAATGGTTATGGTTGCTATGGGGAAATCACAAAGGTGTGATAGTCATTTTCCCTGCAGAAGGGAAGACATGAAAATGTAAGTATGAAATAGGAATGGTATGATATTGACTGATTTCTGTAGGCTGGAAAATCTAGGAATAGCCAGGGAATGGATCTGTTTATGGCATATATTGCCTAATGTGGCATATTGGGAATTTTCCACTTGGATGGCATGAGGGAACCCCCCATTTCCCTGGATACTGTGAATATTGCATATATTTAGGACCTTGAGATAAAACCAGAGCATGGTTTGAAATAGAGGGCTGCAAGTTCTGTTTTGTCAGGGTGCCCACAAATAAGAGAAAAAGATTTTATGACTTCCAAAGGACAGAATTACATATGTAGTTTCTTTGGGACTAGAAAGGATAAATAAATCTGGTAATGTTTGAAACCTAAAAAAGTAATATGTCCGGAGGGTTCAAGAGAGCTGCCCTGATGATGAATTGCATTAGAAATGATGGTCATTGAGTGTGAAGCTAAGGGTCGTTTCTCCACTGTTGTGCTGGACAGCAGGATGGCAAAAGTGTCCTCAGGACTGCAGTTACAGCGACAACCAAAAAGCTGCATTTGCTTCAATCTCATTCTTGTGAAAGGCCTATGATTTGCAAGAACTAATCCATGTGGTGAGATGGGGCGGCAGCGTGACGTCCCGAGGAGGGAGAACAGGTGGCATGGGAGGAGAAGCTTCATGGAAGAGGTGTTGCTGGTGCTGGGCCTTGCAGGGGATGGGGGCGCCCTGGGCTGAGTGAGAAGGAGCAAGGCATGTTCCAGACCATGTGTCCTGCAGGAGTCAGGAGGCAGGAGGTCTGTTCACATAGCAGTGACAACATGCCAGTGTTCTGTTGTGGGGCAAGGGCTGAATTGTCAGGACAGCGTGTCCGTGGCACTTCTTCATGGACTCTCGAGGTTTCTGTCAGCTCCGTTAGAATGCTATTAGTTCATCTGCTAAAGATGGAGACTCAGATCCAAAGGACTGTACAGGAGTGAAGTGCCAAACCTTATTTATTGTTTTTTTGTTGAGACCGTGTACATTTTTACTTGCATCTTACAAAATCTTGAAATGTTATCCAGCTATCTTTAGTCTTGTTAATTTTGAAGTAAAGCACATGAAAATGGGGCACTTTAGTGTAATTTTAACTTTGCCTACACAGCTTAAAGTCATTCATGCAGTGAGTGTTTATTGAACACCCAACTGTGTAGCAGGCATTGGTTGGCAGAAAAGGGGGTGATTGCTGAGGACTAGGGTCTGAGCCCTGGCGTCCATGCTCTGAGAGAATGGCCTGGAAGTATGTTTGGGAAAGTTTCCCATTGTATTTAGAGGTGAGTCCAAACTCCTTTGTGTGGCCCACAAGGCACCATTTGATCTGGCACTGCCCAGCTCTCCAACCTAAGCCCTCCAGGCTTTTCTCCTAGCAACCTCCCACTTGCTATGCTCCAGCTACACTTGCTATTCTATGAAGAAGCCAAACCCATTTCCAACCCTCCAGATACTTGCTAGGAGCCCGTTTTCTCCAAATCTTTGCACGGATGCCTTCTCATCAGTTAAGTATCTGCTCGAATGGCGCATCCTGAATCTTCTATCTAAAATGTTCCCCTTTTCATCACTCTGTAATCCCTCCCCTGATTAATTTCCTTCATAGCACAGCATTTTACATGAACTTTTTAAATTTTTTTTCTTTCTTTTTTTTTTTTTTTGTTAAATTTTTATTTTGTCAATATACACTGTATATGATNACAAAGGGTTAATATCCAGAATATGTAAGGAGCTCAAGTAACTCAACAGCAAAAAGCCAAAAACCCAATTAAAAAATGGACAAAGGACCTGAACAGATATTTCTCAAAAGAAGACACACAAATGTCCAACGGGCACTTGAAAAAATGCTCAAAATCACTAATCATCAGGGAAACACAAAGTAAAACCAGAATGCGATATCATCTCCACCCAGTTAGAACAGCTATTATCAACAAGACAAAAAGTAACAAATGCTGGCGAGGATGCAGAGAAAGGGGAGCTCTCCTGCATTGCTG
>NW_007738945.1:0-1755 GCF_000696425.1 Galeopterus variegatus
GTACTCCCTTGAGAATTTCTTGTAAGGGTGGTCGTGTGGTGGTGAACTCCCGCAGTTTTTAATTAATATTTAAACTTTTTAATAGTTATCAGTATATTGGGGCTTTATTACTTGAAGTTACTGATACTTTTAAATTTTTACAAAATCATTGGCATAAAAATTGCTCAGAATATTATGTATGATTTTATTATTTTCTTATTTTTTAGACTCTGTTAGTTGTCTATCTGACACCCATTTCCATCTCACCACCATCCCTATCCATTTCTTCCTTGATAGAGGATATATAGTTTATTTAAGATATTTATTGCTTCAATGCTATGAAATAAGTTTCCTCTTAACCTAAGAGAGAGAATCATGACAAGTCAAATCCTGTTGTGGATACTATACACAACCAGGAAGTCCCTTGAAGACCTAGGCCCTCTTCCCAGCTGCGAGAGAGCTGGCTGCTGACAGCTTTCAGCTATATTTATCTTGGTTCATTGCACGTGGAAAAGGGATTTTGCCTGGGGCAACCCCCATTCAATGACTAGTTGATGAAAAAGAAGAAAAGTCTGGCATACATGCCTCAATTTAGATAACTAATGAAAGGTAGTTCCAGAGCTCCCTGTGGTATTGTATGGGTCCTTCTTTTTATTTTGTTTTTTCAAGTTTTTTTTTTTTTATAGTTTCCTCACATGTAAATGCTGATCAGTACTCTTCTAAATGATCAGGGTGGGGGGTTCTCTGTATATCTTTGGGATTCTCTTTCTATGCAGTTCTCTGTTCTCCAGAACACTGCCCTTTGAACTGCCTTGGTCTCCCCTGACTCTCATCTCTTTCTCCTCAACACGGGAAGATTGCCAGGTTACACCTTACTTTGTCCTCTCTTTGACATAGCCTAGAATCTCTCTCCAATGAGCTGGAACAATCTCTCTCTAGTAAATAGGACTTACCCTGTTTGTTTATTATCTCTCAGGGATCACTGTCCTCCAGTGCCTGATGTTCAATACCTTGAAAACCATGATTTCACATATTTTGTTTAGATTTTTAGTTTGTTTCAAGTGAGAGGGTAAATCTAATCTGTTGTTCCATCTTGACAAACTTAATGTTCCTCTTGAGTATATAAAATCATGCTGTACAAGCAGATGAAAGTGCCATCCAGCTCCTCTCTATTCCTTGTGCTCGTGGTTGGATTTGTGGCTGCATAAGCCTCATCTCTCCCCACAGTCAGGAGAGATCTTTTTCATAGCTGAAGCTTTAGTATCTTAGGAGGACTCTGCACCACAATGAAGGAGAATAAAATCCTGAGGGAACTTGAGGCCAGGGAATTTGGGGACTCCAAAACGTATCTAAAAAATCAAAGAAAATATATTTTAGGATGGGAGAAAAAACAGTGGTGTCCAGGAATGGAAAATCAAGTGAGATGTGACTAATTCAGAATCTTCAGGATTAATAACGGCATTTATTTATTTTTAAGTGAAGAGTCTACCAAAATTTTCTTTCTTGTATGTGCAAACAATCAGATGTGTGCCCCAAATTAAAATAAGTGTCTAAAGGAAGACCACGTAACTAAGAACTTTTTATCACAGGGTTAAGCAAGAATGAATCATGACCAGACCTCCAGGCCAATTGTGTTTAGCTCTGGGGAACTTAATCTCCTTCTAAACTTATAAACAGAGAAGCTTATGCTGATATTCCTTGGATATCCAAAAGAGTGGAGCTTGACAAAACCCATAAAAGGGTCAACATATAAATTTAAAGATGTAGCCATCTTTC
>NW_007738945.1:1918-4827 GCF_000696425.1 Galeopterus variegatus
GCAGGTAGTACATGGGCTGGTGCAGAGAGGCCTCCAGCTGGATGGTGATCAGCAGGGTGGCATTGGCCCCCATGGCCAGGAGGAAGAGGAGGCTGAGGGGCAGAGACAGCCAGTGCTGCCAGCTCTGGAAGTTAGGGAAGCAGATGAGGAGGAATTCAGTGACTGGAGCAGTGGAGTAGTTGCTGGGTAATGTCATGAGCTAAATCCTAAATGGAGATTTCACCTGGGTTTATGTATAAGACACAGGAATTAGATAAATAGAAAACAAAGCTGTCAAAATATGTGCTAAACTTTCTCATCCAGAAAATGTATGCAATATAGAAGACCAATCCAAAATGAAGACAAAGTTCAGTCAATATGAGCACGGATGATGGAAGGCTTGGCAAATTATCTCTGAAGTTAATTTGGAAAACAAATAAGACAGACTAGACCAAAGGTTTAGACTAAGTGATGAGACGAATTACATCATTAAAACATACTATAAAGCTACAAAACCTTTTCCAAGTGATAATGACACAGCAAATTGACTAATTTTATATCTTACAGTCCAGAAATACTCACTAGTTTACAGAGTAATCTAGAATTAACAAATGTGTTATGAAATCATATTTAACTATAGGGTCTTTTTAGTAAGTGTTGCTGATATAATTTGTTAGATAGTATAAAAAATTAGTTTTTCCTCACTTTTTGTCATACATCAAAATAAATTTAAGATGGAAAACTTTATAACACACTCCCAATCCTATCATAGATTAAAGGAAAATAAAAGTAAACATTGATTAAATATAAAAAGGATCCCCCAAACCTATTATTCTAACTTATTGCATTTCTGGCACAACCCATCCTGGACATACAGTACTTAATCCAAGCCTGCACAGGAGCAACTTAATGTTACTATAGAAATTAATGCTCAAAGGCAGGCTATTTTCATTTAAATTTATAACCACCAACCTCAAATGAGCACTTATATGTGTTCATTACAATAACTTTCTCTAATTAATTTATTCATCCACCTATTTCATGCAGTTTTTTCAAATTTTTAAAATTCTTTTCAAATGCTAAATCCCCTCCTCCTCTCTCAGATAACCTCTACAACTGTCTCACCAAGACAGCAGAAAGATCAGATGCATGTTCCTCAATGTCCCATTATAGACTCATAAACCCATTAATATCTGTACCCTGTTCTTCTCTTTGCGTGCAGTGGAGTCAAGAATCTATGCCTCCTCCTAATGGCAATCCCTCCACCTCTGATTTGGATTCTATCCACAAAGGTCCTTCTTAGGAACTTTGACCTATTAGTTATCAGTCAAATCCCAAAGAATTTAATCTTTCTTAGATCCTTCCCATGGATATTCAAAATGTTCAAGTCTCTCATATCTTAACAAATTTATTCATCTATCCCACATCCCCATTTAGTTAGTGTAAAGCCCATGATTTCATTTTTCAGCAAATATACTAAATCTCTTTCTTCTTCCTCTTTCACACCTAAATTTAAGGGAAAAAGAAGCAAAGGACATCTAAAAAGACACAAATAACTGTTGGCTTCAATAGTCCAATTAGTATGTGAACGAATGGCTCTAAGATAACTCTGAGGATGTTGAAAAGGGGCATCTTTTAGAGGTATAAATATGATGGCACCGAGATTAGACTGACTAGTTGTATGGAAGAAGAGAGTAGGAATTCTAAAATCGTACTGTCCTGACTTAGATGACTAAACAAAAGATTTGATGTATGCTGTAGAGGCAGAGATTTAGGATCCAATTTTGATAAGTTATAGCATCTATAAGCTATCAAAATATACACTTCATGAAATGTTGGAGAAAGAAGCTTGAATTCACTTGAAAGCTCACAAGTGAAGATAGAGAATTGGGAATCAGTAACATATAGTGTACATTCAAACCACAGAACTTAATAAATTTAAAGATATACTTAAGTAAATAAGTATTCACTTAAGAACCACTGACCCTTAAGCTTGGGATCAGAAGAGGTAAAGAGATTGCAAAGGAAACCTAAAAGGAATGACCGAAGACATAATTGAAAATCAAATGTGGTTGTCAGATGTGTCCACATGAAGAATTTCAATAATTTGGGAAAGAAAGTATCCATTGCATTTGGCAATTAGATAATCAATGGGGATCCTAGCAAGAACAGTTCAGTGGGAAGAGAAATAAAATTCAGAATAACAAACAGCCAGTAAGACTGGAGTAAACGGAGGCAGGGAAGACTGATTAGTTCGTCAGAAACCGTTGCTTCAGGAAACAGCTTTACATGAAGGGAACACTGAATTCACAGGTAGGAGTGCATTAGTTAAAGCAGAGATTTTGTTTTGGGGGGTTTTTTGTAATGAAAAAATTTGAATATGTTTAAACTAAGGGGCAAAAGACTGCAGAAAGAAAAATATTGATGATAAAGAGAAAAGGGAGATAATTAAAGGCAGAGATCCTTGGGGAAAAAAATTGCTATTACTATTTAAATACTCGTTGAAACACATCACTCTGACTTTCTCTCCTCTCTTTCCCCGATCTACTGTAAAAATCTGAAGTACATAAAATGTATTTTCCATCTTTTTAATAAATGCTTGTGAGATAAAAGTTTTAATTTGGGGAATTTCGAATTTCAGCTTAAAGATTCAATAAAGAAAAATACAAGCAAAAATGTTAACCAATGGGCCCAAGAAAACTGATGGAGAAATTAAGGCAAGCAAAAGGAAGCAGCTCAAAGGATGAATAGGAACTGAGAGAGCTATGGACCAGAGTTAAAGACAGTGATGGCACGAAGTTCTTGTTGGAGCTTAGGGATCTTAAACAAGTCATTCCATTAAGGGCTCTGTGATCCCAAAATCCTGACCTTTGGTGGGTGGGAAACCCCTGATTTGGTCCTCTGACCTACTAGATCTTTTGCCTTCATAC
>NW_007738945.1:4837-9142 GCF_000696425.1 Galeopterus variegatus
TTATAGCATCTATAAGCTATCAAAATATACACTTCATGAAATGTTGGAGAAAGAAGCTTGAATTCACTTGAAAGCTCACAAGTGAAGATAGAGAATTGGGAATCAGTAACATATAGTGTACATTCAAACCACAGAACTTAATAAATTTAAAGATATACTTAAGTAAATAAGTATTCACTTAAGAACCACTGACCCTTAAGCTTGGGATCAGAAGAGGTAAAGAGATTGCAAAGGAAACCTAAAAGGAATGACCGAAGACATAATTGAAAATCAAATGTGGTTGTCAGATGTGTCCACATGAAGAATTTCAATAATTTGGGAAAGAAAGTATCCATTGCATTTGGCAATTAGATAATCAATGGGGATCCTAGCAAGAACAGTTCAGTGGGAAGAGAAATAAAATTCAGAATAACAAACAGCCAGTAAGACTGGAGTAAACGGAGGCAGGGAAGATTGATTAGTTTGTCAGAAACCGTTGCTTCAGGAAACAGCTTTACATGAAGGGAACACTGAATTCACAGGTAGGAGTGCATTAGTTAAAGCAGAGATTTTGTTTTGGGGGGGGTTTTGTAATGAAAAAAATTTGAATATGTTTAGACTAAGGGGCAAAAGACTGCAGAAAGAAAAATATTGATGATAAAGAGAAAAGGGAGATAATTAAAGGCAGAGGTCCTTGGGGAAAACAATTGCTATTACTACTTAAATACTCATTGAAACACATCACTCTGACTTTCTCCCCTCTCTTTCCCTGATCTACTGTAAAAATCTGAAGTACATAAAATGTATTTTCCATCTTTTTAATAAATGCTTGTGAGATAAATGTTTTAATTTGGGGAATTTTGAATTTCAGTTTAAAGATTCAATAAAGAAAATATAAGCAAAAATGTTAACCAATGGGCCCAAGAAAACTGATGGAGAAATTAAGGCAAGCTACAGGAAGCAGCTCAAAGGATGAATAGGAACTGAGAGAGCTATGGACCAGAGTTAAAGACAGTGATGGCACGAAGTTCTTGTTGGAGCTTAGGGATTTTTTTTTTTTTTTTTTTTTTTGTCCTTTTTGAGACCAGCCACACGGCGCTCAGTGAGCGCTGTGAGCACACCGGTCATCCCTATATAGGATCCGAACCCGCGGCAGGAGCGCTACTGCGCTCCCAGTGCCACACTCTCCCGAGTGCTCCACGGGCCGGCCCGGAGCTTAGGGATCTTAAACAAGTCATTCCTGAAAGAATGACAGGACCCGAGCTGACAGTTCACCGGAGAAGTTCCGCTTTATTTGAGGGTGAAGCATACATTTATAGAGAGCTGAGTTCTGGGAGAGGGTGGTTAGTACGCGGGGTGGTGGCTGATTGGTTGGAACGGTGGGTGATGATTTTGATAGGCCATACTTTGGCGCCTGCGGGAATGTTAGGACCCGGAAGAGAAGCCAGAAAGGTGCCATGTTTTAGGGAATGTCTCCTTTGGGGTTTTATGGGGTCCTACAATTCCATTAAGGGCTCTGTGATCCCAAAATCCTGACCTTTGGTGGGTGGGAAACCCCTGATTTGGTCCTCTGACCTACTAGATCTTTTGCCTTCATACATACACCAGCATCAAACAACCTGGTGGCTCGTCTTGTATGAAAGAGAATTGCTTTAGATACAACACCCCATTGCAAATAATATCCCATCATCCTGCATTAGACTTACTTCTCACCCTCTGCCTGTTCTCTTTTCCTGTCTTATTCTGCTATCTCTGAAAGATCCCTTTCTTTACTCTTTGTTCTTTTTCCTGCCCCTTATGTGTAGTCTCCATCTATGACCATACTCCACAATTCCCAGTCTCTGATTCTTTCACCTCCCAGTCTTCATTCCTTCCTCTCATTGTAAGGAACTATTCTAATTAAGCTCATCCTTCTGCTACCTGGATTTCACTGAGTGTACTTAATATAAAGGATAAGAAAGAAGGGGATAAAAAGGAATAGGTATAGAGAAAAAGTGATAAGATACCTGAATATATTGTTAGGTGAAAGTGCAGACATGAATATGAGTTGATCTTTTGGTATATTCAGTTATTAAGAAGTAGAGACTTGATGCTGTACTAACAGAAGTAGTGTGATCAGAGAAAAGTGACAACTCCTTTTCTGCTTTGCTCCAGTTCAACCATGCTTAGAATATTGTGTCCAATTCAGTGCAACTTGATTTAAGGAACATTTTTGAGACTGTACCACGTAGAAAAAGGTGTGCAGTATAGAGAATGTTAAGAACTGATTATGAGGAACATTTTAGAAAAGTGTAGATATTTTAACTATGTGATACCTTCCAAATACATGACTGACTTCAAAGAGAAAGAGAAAAAAGCTAGGATCATTAGAAGAAAATCACAGGAAAGCCTGCTTCTTCGGATATGAATTCTGTCTAATAATAAGAAGAAGATTTCTCTCCTGTTGAATACTGAGAGACGGCAATGACCACATTTCCTCACCAGCTCTTTCCCTGAGCCTCAGGGACTTGGGTTCCCAGGGTCATATTAAATTCAAAATGCTGTACCTGTCCCGGATCCCTCCTTTCCCTCTCTGAAACCCTTAGACTGATTTTCTGGATAGACTTGCATGAAGTTCTCAGTCACAGAACACCTGGTATCCCTTATATTCAATGATGTGAGATTGCTGAGACTATAGAAAAGTCCCTTCCAAGAGGAACCTATGATTTCTGAATAACCATGCATCCAGTATCATAGCCCATAGCCTTTTTCCTCTTTTCCGTGAAAGTCAGTATAGAAATAAGGAGAAAGTCTCCTATTCTGAGTCTTCTGGTGATACAGGTACTATTGACACAGCACAGCACTGCTCCCCTCCCTTAGCTTTTGAACTCACAGAGGATGCAAAAAATTAGGTCCCACATAAGAAGTCAGCTGCCTGCATCCAGTATCCAGAGCTGGAACTGCTTCCTTAGTTTCGATTTTTTTAAAAAATTTGGAGGTATTTATGATCTACAGTCAATTTCTAACACTATCTCACCCCCTTCTCTAAGCCAGTTGGGAACAGCAGTAGTTTGGTATACTGGGACCCGGCAACCAATGAGCTGGATCCCTTGGGGACCCATCGTACTTTATTTTATGATGCCAGTGTTGAGATGCAGGTAAAAAAATTTGAAACTGAGTTGAAACTAAAATCTGTATCTATCTGCTTGACTACACAGACCATTCTGTTAAACATTCCTTCATTCTACTTTCAACATCCTGGTATGTCATACTGATAGTTTTTTTTAATCCTGTTTTATTTTTTTTAATTTTTTAATCATTACACAATTTTAACATCATGGCCCTTTACCAATTTCTATCTAATCCCCGCTCATCTTCCCCCTTTCTCACCTCTGCTGGACTCAGGTACATTCTCTCCATTTGAAAATTCAAGGAATCATTGTGATTGTTGTATCATCCTTTTTTCTTTTTATTTAACCAATTTCTATCTAATCCCCGCTCATCTTCCCCCTTTCTCACCTCTGCTGGACTCAGGTACGTTCTCTCCATTTGAAAATTCAAGGAATCATTGTGATTGTTGTATCATCCTATTTTTTTCAGCTCCCACTTATGAGTGAAAACATGCAGTATTTCTTTCTGTACTTGGCTAACTCACTTAACATAATTTTACCTAATTTCATCCATGTTGCTGGGAATGGCAGAATTTCATTCCTTTTTATGGCAGAGAAATATTTCATTGTGTACATATACCACATTTTCCTTATCCAGTTATCCATCAATGAACATTTAGGTTGGTTCCAACTTTTGGCTATCGCAAACAGAGTTGCAATAAACATGGGAATACAGGTATCCCTTCGACATGATAATTTACATCCCTTTGGATATACACCCAGCAGAGGGATTGCTGGATTCTATGGCAATTCTACATGTAGTTGTTTGAGGAACCTCCATACTATTTTCCTTAATAGCTGCACAAATTTATAGTCCTGCCAAGAGTGTGGGAGAGTTCCCCTTTTTTCGCATCCTCACCAGCATTTGTTGTTCTCTATCTTTTTGATAATGGCCAGTTTAGCTAGGGTGAGATGATATCTCAGTGAGGTTTTGATTTGCATTTCCCAGATGCTCAGTGGTGCTGAGCATTTTTTCATTTGTTTGTCATTCTTTGAAAAATGCCTGTTCAGCTCCTTTGCCCATTTTTTAATCAGGTTACTTGTTCTTTTACTGTTAAGTTGTTTGAGTTCCTTGTATGTTCTGGGTAATAACCCCTTGTCAGATGCACAGGGTGTGAATATTTCTCCCATCCTGTAGATTGTCATTTCTTTCTGTTGTTTGTTTGTTTGTTTGTTT
>NW_007738945.1:9909-23637 GCF_000696425.1 Galeopterus variegatus
ATTTCTCTATTCTATTCCAGTGGTCTGAGTGTCTGTTTTTATGCCAGTGCCATACTGTTTTGGTTACTATAACTTTGTTGTATAATTTGAAGTCAGGTAGTGTAATGCCTCCAGCTTTATTTTTATTTTTATTTTTTTTGGCTCAGGATTGCTTTGGCTATTTGGGGCATTTTATGTTCCATATAAATGTTAGGACTTTTTTTTCTATTTCTGTGAAGAATGTCACTGGAATTTTGATGAGGATTGCATTGAATCTGTAGATCACTTTGGATAGTATGGACATTTTCACATGGTGATTCTTCAAATCCAAGCATAGAATGCCTTTCCATCTTCTTGTGTCCTATTTAATTTCTTTCAGCAGTGATTTTTAGTTCTCATTGTAGAGATCTTTCACCTTCTTGGTTAAATCAATTCTTAAGTATTTTATTTGTTTGGTGACTATCATAAGTGAGATTTCTTTTTTGATTTCTTTTTCTGCTAGTTCATTATTGCAGTATAAAAACACAACTGATATTTGTGTGTTGATTTTGTATCCTGAAGCTTTACTGAAATTGTTTATCAGCTCTAAGAGTTTTTTGGTAGAATCTTTAGGTTTTTCTATGTATAGGATCATATTATCTGCGAACAAAGGCAATTTGATTTCATCTTTTCCAATCTGATTGACCTTTATTTCTTTCTCTTTCCCAATTGCACTGGGTAGTGTTTCCAATATTATGTTAAACAGGAGTGGTGAGGATGGTCATCTTCTCTTGTTTCTGTTCTTAAGGGAAAGGCTTTCAGCTTTTCCCCATTCAGGATGATATTGGCAGTAGAATTGTTATATATGGCTTTTATTGTGTTTAGATACTTTCCTTCTATATCTAATTTTCTGAGAGTCTTTATTATGAAGGGATGTTGAATTTTGTCAAATGATTTTTCTGTATCTATTGAGATAATCATCTTATTTTTGTTCTTGATTTTGTTGATGTGATGTATCACATTTGTTGACTTGTGTATGTTGAATCATCCTGGCATCCCTGGGATGAATCCCACTTGATCATGGTGTATACTTTTTTTGAGGTGTTGCTGTATTCTGATTTCTCATATTTTGTTGAGGTTTTTTGCTTCTATGTTGATCAGAGATATTGACCCGCAGTTTTCTTTTTTTGTTCTATCTTTGTCTGGTTTTGATATCAAGGTGATGTGGCCTTACAGAATGAATTTGTGAGAACAGACTCTGTTTCAATTTTTTCAAATAGTTTGAAGAGAGTTGGTATTAATTCCTCTTTAAAGTTTTGGTAGAATTCAGCATTAAAGCCATCTGGTCCTGGGCTTTTATTTGTAGGGAGACTGTTGAATACTGCTTCAGTGGTATTGCTTTTTATTGTTCTGTTCAGGTTTTCTGTTTCTTTTTGGTTCAGTCTTGGTAGTTTGTATATGTCCAAAAATTGATCCATTTCCTCCAGGTTTCCAACTCTGTCAGCATATAGCTATTTATAATAATCTCTAATGATTCTTTGTATTTTTATGGTATTGGTTGTAATGTCTGATTTTTCAATTCTGACTTTTGTTACTTGGTTCATCTTCCTTCATTTTTTAGTTAGCCTTGCTAATGGCTTGTTTATCTTGTTTATCTTCTCAAAAAATCAACTTTTTGTCTCATTCATCTTTTATATTGTTTTTGGGGGGTCTCTATTTAATTTAGTTCTGCTCTGATCTTAATTATATCATCTCCTAATTTTGGAATTGGATTGTTCTTGTTTTCCTAGTTGTTTGATGTATAGCATTAGATTGTTTATTTCAAATCTTTACATTCTTTTGATGTAAGTTTTGATGCAATAAACTTCTCAGTACTGCTTGTGCAGTATCCCACAGGTTTTAGTATGATGTTTCTTTATTTTCATTAGTTTCAGAAATTTTTTTGATTTCCTGTTTAATTTCTTCTTGGACTCATAGGTCATTCAGGAGCATGTTTTTTAATTTCCATGTATTTCTACATTTTCCAGAGTTTCGCTTGTTATTGATTTCTACTTTTAATCCATGGTATTCTGAAAAGATGCTATAAATGATTTGAATTTTTTTTTATTTGTCGAGACTTGAATTGTGAGCTAACATGTTGTCTGTCCTGGAAAAATGTTCCATGTGCTGATGAGAAAAATGTATATTCTTAGTTGTTGGATGAAATGTTCTGTAAATAAATGCCAGGTGCGATTGGTCTAAAGTATGGCTTAACTCCTGTGTTCCTCTGTTGATTTTTTTCCTAAATGATCATTTCAGTGGTGGGAGAGGGGTGTTCAGTTCCCCTACTATTACTGTATAGGGTTCTAGCTCTTTCTTTAGGGCTAATAGTGTTTGCTTGATATATCTGGGTACTCCAAAGTTGGGTGCATAAATATTTATGATTGTTCTGTATTCTTGTTATCATTATATAGTGGCCTTCTTTGTCTGTGTTTATGGTTTTTGGTTTAAAGTCTATTCTATCTGATATAAGAATAACTACTCTTGCTCATTTTTTGCTTCCATTTGCATGGTATATCTTTTTGTATCCCTTCACTATTAGTCTGTGTTTATCTTTACAGGTGAGGTGAGTCTCTTGAAGACAACATATATTTGGGTTTAGCTTTTTCATCCAATGAGTCAGTCTTTCTTTTGAGTGGGAAGTTTAATCCATTTACATTTAGGGTTGTTATTAAGAGATATTGTCTTCCTCTTAACATTTATCAGTTTTCTTTTAGATGTTTTGAATATCTTTTTCTCTTTTCTTTCCCTTTTATTGTTTGTCTTTGATGTTTGTTGGTTTTGTGAGGTGGTAAGATTTAGTTTCTTTCTCTTTCACATTTGTATTTTTGTTCTACCAGTGGGTTTTGTTCTTTCTTGTGTATTCATGGTAGTGATTATCATTTTTGAGATATCAGATGGAGGACTCCCTTGAGGATTTCTTCCTGGGCTGGTTGTGTGATGGTGAACTCCTGCAGTTTTTGTTTGCTTGGAAAATCCACCTTTTCTCTCACATATCTGAAGGATACCATGCTAGGTATAGTATTCTTGGATGACAGTTTTTTTCTTTTAATGTTTTGATTATATCATCCCATTTTCTTCTGACCTGTAGAGTTTCCATTGAGAAGTCTGCTGTTAGTTTGATGGGACTCCCATATAGGTGACTTGCTGCTTTTCTCTTCCTTCTTTTTAGGATTCTCTCTTTGTGTTTCAGCTTTCTCACTTTGTCTATAATGTGTCTTGGAGGGGATCTTTTTGGGGTTGCATCTGTTTGGGGAGCTTTGAGCTTCTTGGATCTGAAGGTCCATGTCTCTCCCTATACCTGAGAAGTTTTCCATTATTGTTCTATTGAATAAGTTCTCAATGCCTTTTCCATTCTCTTCTCTTTTCTGGAACACCCATGATTCAGATATTTTCATGGTTAAGGTTGTCTGCTAGCTCTCTTAGATTTTCTTCTTTAATTCTTTTTTCCTTTTTTTGGGGGGGGGAGGGGTCCACCTGGGTTATTTCTAAAAGTCTATCTTCAATATAAGAAATTCTTCCTTCTGCTTTCTCTAACCTGCTGCTTAAGTTCTCAGTTGTGTTTTTTATTTCGTTGAATGAATCCTTTCGTTCCATGAGTTCTGCTACATTCTTTTTCAAGATATTAGTCTCTTTGAAAATTTCCTCCTTTGTATCCTGGATTTTTTTCTCATTTCACTATGTTGTCTACCTGAGTCATCTCATTGAGTTTCCTTAAGTTTGTTGCTAAGAAATCCTTTTCAGTCATTTCAAGGGTTTCCTGCTCTATGACTCTGGTACTTGAGAATTACTGTATTCCTTTGGTGATGTCATATTTTCTTGGTTTTTCATATTTCTAGTATATATTGATGTCTGGTCATCTGGTAGTTCCTTCTTCAATTACTCTGGAATGGGCTTTGAGGAAAGAGACTTCCTCTTTCTTTTTTTTTTTTTTTTTTTGTCTTTTTCCATGTCCGGCAACGGTTCACAACCCTCAGTGTTGCCCCCGCGCCTCGCTCAGCCAGTGAGCGGGAACCGGTCTGTATGTGGGATCCGAACCCTCGATGGGAGCGCCGCCGCGCTTCCCAAGCGGCGCACTAGCGCAGTGCGCAACGGGCCGGTCCCGAGACTTCCTCTTTCTAATCTGTGCTGGTGATTCTCTTTGTGTTAATGCAATCAGGTGGGTGGTGGGCAGCCTTTCCAGTGGTTGTGGCTGCTACTGTGGTTGCAATCTGCCCTTGCAGTGGCACTGGCTGTGGCAGTGGCTATGGGACCTCCCACACAGAAGTGGTGTTTCAGCATTTTTCTGCCTTCTGCCAGGCAGGAGGGTTGCATATGGCTCCTGCCTAAGACTCTGGTCATGCTCCTGCCTTCTGCCAGGCAGTGGGGGCTGCACATGGCCTAGAATTTCTTAACAAAACTACATGATTTCCTACTTTTTATACTGTCTTGAATTCAATTCTGCTTTTTTATATCTACATGAATTTGGGAAGCTAATTTACTCTATGTAAATTATTCTATGTATGTCGGTCCTTCATTTCCTTATTATTATCAACTATATGTCCACAACTAGATTTAGTGACCAGGATAAAAAGGTGATGAAAGTAGTATGGTCTCTACCCTCATCACGATTCCATTACAGTAATTATACTGCATTATAGTATCAGTAGCTTCCCATTGTTCATAAAATAAAACCAACTTTCTTAATATGGACCACCCAAAACTACAAATGACTTAGACTGTAACTTTAATGAGGATTAGAACCATGTTAAGTTTGCTGTCCATTAACATGTTGTGTAGCACAGTGCATAGAATGTAGTAGAATAAAAACTTTTTATGTAATTAATTAATCCAAGATCTTACATAATCTACCTCCTTTTTATCTCTCCAATGTATTTAGAACTGCTTTTTTCAGTGAGTGACTATTGCTGCCATAGTCGTTGTTGAATGTTTCTTTGGTGTTTGTGATTATGAAGCCAAAGTGAAACAGTTTCATTCTGTGATTTTTTATTTGTTTTTTACTTTACCCCCTAGGTCCAAGCATAGAGAAGGCAAATAGTTGGGTTCTACCTAGTGTGCTGTTTATTCTCTGTTTGACCACAAATCCATTTCCTTCCTTGACCTGTCTGTGCCTGGGGGCAGGGGGTGGTGCTTATCTTCATAGTGTTTCAACTGGGCCATCTGACCTGACTCTCTGCCTTGCAGTTCAGACAATAGGAAACACCTGCAGGAGATCAAAATACAGAAAGACACAGATATTTGTTTCTACATCCACCCTTTACTTTGATACAGTGTTGTCAGTGGCTTTGTTTCTCTGTAACCAGAGATCCTACTGGGGCCTCTCTTCCACAACTCCAGTGCTCCCCTGGTTTGAGCAATATTGCTGCCTCCCCTTGCCCCTTCAGGCCTGGGGGTGGTAGTGGCTTCCTGCTTTTACTAGCTCCTGGGTGCTTCTTGCTGGTTCCCTTGACCCTGCCAACACCTCCATAAATATTCCCTTTATTAAACTCCTTTCAGTGAAACCCTTTCCTTGTGCTGTTTCCTGCTTAGACCCTATGGGCATTCTCTACTGCTACAAGCATAGATGGGATAAAAAGTGAGATATTTGCACTTTTAATCTTTAACAGCACTCCTGGGCTTTCTTGTTTCAAGAGATGCCCTGTCCCTGCCGGGTTGAGGATCATCTAACTCTAGAATGGGAGATCTGTCCTCCTAGTCCTACACAGAAAATCACAATAAAAATTACAAAAGGAAAAAAAACCACTCGCTGCAGAGGTATCAACTTAGCATCTTCATTGACCTCTGTATCGCAAATAATCATTAAGGATTTTGTTGTGTTGGGAAGTATGACTGGCACTTGGTATTGAAAACCATATGGAACACATAAGACTCCTGCCTTCCTGGACCCTATGGTCTAGTGTGGAAGATGTATCCAACACAAGCAGTGTCACTAAATTAAACTAAAATTGTAATGATTCTGATTCAAGATGTTGAACTGTAAACATGATTTACTCCCTCTAAGTGCTCATTAAATGGCTAGAGAAATATTAAAATAAGAATAATTCTAAATCAGTACTTGAATAAGAGATACTGTACTAGATTGAATTACATACTTTGAGTCATTTATGAAATTTATAAATCATTTTGGATCAGATTTATAGAAAAACTAGAAGGAAAAAAATCTGCAAACCAATGTTTAGGTATGTACATGGGGAGGACAGAAATTATTAGCTAGGGAAAGAGGAATTGGAAAAGTTAAAGCTTGATGCAGAGGTGGGAAATATTCTCATTAGGAGATCCATGGAATACTACAAGCTTGAAATCAATAGAAATGGTAACAGAAATTGAAAGCAATAAATTAGTGAATTGATAACTATTCTCGTATTGCCAGAATAGCTGGGTCACTTTAGTATTCTGTGCACACAAAGTGACAGTGTAATTTGCTCCCTATATAAAATGAAGATGGTGCCTCTGTATCTTCAAATCAGGTAATTGAAGTGGGGTCAGATAAAGAGAATCAGAGGCAATTCAAAGTAATTTCAGTTCTCCAAGTTAGAAATCAAGAAAAAGTATGGAAAGACAGCTCCATAGATAAGCAAAATATACTGTAGCATCTCTGGCTCCATGTATAAAAGTTTCTCTATCCTAGCAAAAGAAAAGGGAACCCACCTCAACTTTCCATTTTACCCTTGACAGCCTGAGGAGGATAATGCCTCTTAGCAAATCCCTACACAGTGACCTACAGGCTCCTACAATTGGAGCACAGGAAAAGTGACCTTCACTGCCTCTGAGGAAACGGACACCAACTACCCAAACTGATTAATCCTCATCTGTGGACAGGTAGATAACAGTCAGAATCTACAGATATTTAAGAAATGAAGGACCAGGTTAAACAAGCAGAAAAATTAATCCTTTAGAGAAAAGAGTGAATGTATAAAAAAAATTATAAAATGTGAAATAATATTTTACAAATGTCCTTTTTAATGCATCTTTGAACTGGCAAAATGTACAGGAATGTAAGTCACCATGAAAGACAAGAAACAGTTAATTCAAAGGGCTATTGCTACCATTTAGCTGAATGTCTTTACAGTATAATACTGAAATATTTTTATATATTGATGAACATTTAGCATAGGCAATCAAGGAAAATGAAAAAAGCACAAGGAAGCAATGCTAGGAATGAAATAGGAATAGACTACAGACACAGTAGAAAATAAAATATAATCATAAAATAATATGAAAAAATTTCTGACAGTAAATCTGAATAAAATTTAAAGCAAATAATATAAAATGTAAAATGAAGACATTTTTCTATCTTTAGGATAGAGTTGATGAACATTTAGCATAGGCAATCAAGGAAAATGAAAAAAGCACAAGGAAACAATGCTAGGAATGAAATAGGAATAGACTACAGACACAGTAGAAAATAAAATATAATCATAAAATAATATGAAAAAATTTCTGACAGTAAATCTGACTAAAATTTAAAGCAAATAATATAAAATGTAAAATGAAGACATTTTTCTATCTTTAGGATAGAAAGATTTTTTTTTCTTTGCAGGAAAAAAACTGCAAATGTTTACAAAAGGAAATTTTAAAAGATACACTTCAGGCAGAAGAACACACATCCCACTTGGAAGATCTGAGATGAAAAATGTATGCATTTTAAGCTATGGGTTAGTCTGCTGCAACAAAGATTTCTAAAAATATAGTGGCTCAATCCAGATACAAGTTTATTTCTGTTTCAGGTTCAAGTCAGGGTTGGTGCCCAGACAGCATGAGGAAGACAGATTCTTCCATATTATTGCTCTGCCATTTTCAATTCACATTTCCACCTCATTATCAAAGAAAGCTGCTTCAGATCCCAACTTCATATCCACATTCCAAGCATCGGCAAATGGTATAAATGGTAAGAGAGAGCAAACCACTTCCATTTACAGCCTACAAAAACAAAGTACTTCTAGGGTCAAGAAAGTTGTTTCCCAACATACGTGATGCATCATAGCTCGGGGTTACCAGGACAACTTGCCATAGTTGAAGTCCTAGACCTAGAACCAACCTGATGAGAAGGTGTAATTCCTCCCACAATAAGAACTCATACCAGTCCTCTCTAATTCATCCATATGTGCCAAAAAAACTAAAGACATAATACTCAGTCTCTCTGAGACAAAAAAAAAAAAAAAAAAAACACTACTTATTAGGAGTAAAATTTACAAAGAAAGGAGAAAGTTTAACTACCCACTTCACCCCTTTTACCAATATGGAATCCCAAGACGGAATATTCTCATCACCTGAGCATCTTACCTCAAGGTAGCAATGACTTGTCATCTTCCAGGACTTAACGAAATGTATTACTCTTCAGGAAAACAAAAAAGTTAAGCCAGATTTTAGGGCAACATCCAACAAACAGGATACAGTACCCCAATTTTGACAATCTTCTTGTGAGTTTTTACCCAGTTGCTGTTAGCAAAAATGGAAGATCTAAGTAATGTCACTCCACATTCACTATTTCAGAAAATAGAAACTCATTTTTAAGTGACATAACTACTTCTATGTTATCACTACATTTATCAAAGCTATGTTTACCAACAGCAGAATCTAGCACATTTTATGGTTATTAGATGCTAATAATTACATGTTTACTTTTGTTTGGTTAAATTAATCCTTATAAAATATACATTTATTCAGTACTTGATCTTATTTCCTCTTACCCTAATCAAAAACAAAAATAAATTAAAATATATATACAGACCTTTTTTTTTTTTAAGAGAAATCCACTATACACATATACGAGGGTACTAAAAAAATTTCATGGAAAAATAAAATTAAAATATAATATGAATCTTTCCATGAACTTTTTGAAGCACCTTTGTATATTTATTCCTTGAAAATAAGGATCGTGTCTTATTCTTCCTAGAGTCTTTTACAGATATTACTTATGTTTGTTTTCAACAAATAAATAACACCTATATTATAATGAAAGGTGTTTTCTCACATTGTGGTATGCTCGTCTGCTTTGAAGAGACCCTATTGCTACAGATCGTGTCTTATTCTTCCTAGAGTCTTTTACAGATATTACTTACGTTTGTTTTCAACAAATAAATAACACCTATATTACAATGAAAGGTGTTTTCTCACATTGTGGTATGCTCGTCTGCTTTGAAGAGACCCTATTGCTACACACAAGTCTGGAGACCTGGAGCTCACAGCACTAACTCAGAGGTTCTGAAGATTCTAAACCTAAAACCAGGCAAAGGTTGGGACTTTCCATTCCCATTCCAGACAATGTTGCATGGTCAGTCATTGGGTAAAGGCAGGGACAATGGCATATCCAAAGCCATCATCTATTTCTCCTATCCCCAAGTCCCTCTGGCATAAGGATTAGGGAAATGTCGAGATCAGGAGCAAAAGAATGGGGAAAATATTCACAAGTCCAGCCATCCAGGGACATCCCAATAGGCTATAGAGCCAAGTGACTGTGGGTGTTCTTTGCCATGGGACTAGTAGGACTATCAGGACTACTCACTGTGGAATGGCCTCACACCCATGAGCTCCTGTGTCTTTGGCTGGAGCCTCCGAAGAAAATAATCAGGATGTGATCAGATCAATCATTTTATATAGAATACCCTGAGCACTTGCTGCCGGATCTGCCGAGTCTTCACCGCATAGACAAGAGGATTGAGGGCAGGTGGCACGAGAAGGTAGAGCGTGGCTAGAAGAACGTGGATGTGATGGGGTACATGGTGTCCAAAGCGGTGAGTAAGGAATGAGAAAATTCCAGGGACATAGAAAACCAGGATAACACAAACATGAGATCCACATGTGCTAAAGGCCTTAAGTCGGGCCTCACCCCCTGGTACCCTCAGCACTGCCTGAAGAATGAGGGCATAGGAAATAGCAATGGCCAGGACATCTAGCCCAGCCACAAGCAGTGCCACAGCCAGCCCATAAGTTCGGTTCACTATGGTTTCTGAGCAGGCAAGTTTTACCACAGCCATATGTTCACAGTAGGCATGGCCTATGACAGTGGCCTGACAAAAGATCAGGCCCTGCAACAGGATGGGAAAGGGGAGGAGGAGGACCAACCCCCGCACCAGGACTGCAATTCCAATACGTCCTATGACCCCCGGATGCAGGATGGTGGAATGGTGCAGAGGGTGACAAATGGCTACATAGCGATCCAGAGCCATGGCCACAAGTACACCTGACTCCATGGAGGAGAATGCATGGATGAAGAACATCTGGATCAGACAGACAGTGTACCCAATCTCATGGTCATGAGCCAGGAGCACTGCAATGGCTTTGGGTGCAGTGGAGGAGGCCAGGACCAGGTCAATGGCAGCTAGCATGGCTAGAAAGAGGTACATGGGTTGGTGCAAGGATGGGTCAGTCCAGATGATGAAGAGAATGATAATATTGCCCACTAGGGCAAGGAAGTAAAGGACACCCAGGGGCAATGCTATCCAGTGCTGGCTTTCCTCTAAACCTGGAATACCTGTCAGGAAAAAAGAAGGCTGGGGTAGCCTCCAGCTGGAATTGCTAAGGGCCATCACCAATATCTTGGAGAAGGAAGAGGAAAAAGAAACCGAAGTCATGATTTCTCCATTCCTGATACATTTTCACATCGTCCAGATCTGGTTACCATCTTCATGAGAAGAATATAGAGACTTAAACTGCAACACAAGGGAATAAAGTTAAATACAAGGAAGAAAATATTTTCTGAAGATGATTTTTTTTACAGGTGAGACTTCCACATGTCTGAATTAGGATAAGTCTAGTTTTATTTAGAGATAAGAGTAAATATCCACTGCTTTTGGAGAGACACTTAAACTGTACCATTACTGTACTTATATTTTGGAACTGTCAACTTGAAAACATTCTCTTTACTAACCTCTTGGCATTACTAAACACTATAAATCCACATGTTATTTTTGAAATGAGTCTCCCTCAGTTTCCATGACACAGCACTCCACAGTTCTTCCTTCTCCATCCCCAACCCCACCATCTTCTCCATCTCATTGTATGTAGCTGATTCCGGGGTTCCACGCTCTCCTCTCTTCCTACTCTGTACATTACCTCTGAGTTGAATTCATCTATCCCCATGGTTTTAATTATTTATATACTCACATTCTTCCTAATCTATGTTTCTAAGTCAAATATCATCCAGAAACACGAATCTGTTTTTCCATTTGCTTCCTGATTGCCATCCCACACACTCAATGTGTACAAGACTGGGTTAAGTTAATCAAACCTGTTCTACCTATTTTTTGTCAATATTTTTGTAAATAACCTCACTGTCTACCTACCAGTCTAGAAACTTGGTTTATTCTTAAATCATTCTCATCTCTCATCCCTTTGTACTCATTCACCAATTCCTCTTGACTTTATTTTTAACTCCTCATATACTCACTCACTCCTTTTTCTCAGCCTCCAATGTCATTGCCTTAGTACCCACTACCAACTTCTCTCACCTAGCTTGTTTACTAGATCTCTCTGTCTTTTCTTGAACCCCTTTCCAATCCACTTTCCAAACCTAAAGTCAGAAGGTTTTCCCAAAAGTGCAGATGGCATCATGTCACTCCTACGGTTTAAGTCCTTCAGTGAATTAATTCATGGTATAAAAGCATCCTTCTGAGACTGGCATACAGGGTTTTCAAAGGTTATCGTTTACATATTACTTTTTTCTTACACTTGACATATTCTCTCATGTATGTTTTGCTTAGAGTTGTGTGAGTTTATTTTACATTTGCCTTTTAGTATTCTTCCTTCCTCCTCCTTTATCTGAATTGGTCCTTCTTATCTGTCTCCTGCCCCTCAGAAGGACTCATTGACTGTGTTATGTCAACACAGATTAAGTTCGGAGAACTTTGTTCTATGATCCTCTTTGCTCATCCACAATGTTTTTATTTGTTTCTATTACAGAAATCTTTTCAGTGTCTTAGTGGTTTGTTTCAAGAGGAAGAACTATATCTCATTAAACTTCATAATTTCAATATAGCATTGTGGAGACTTCACTGTATAGTAAGATAAATACAAACTTTGGAGGCAGACATACTTGGGTTTAAATTCTCTCTTTCATATTCTAGGAATAAAACCTTGGCAACCTACTTAAACATTATGAATCTGGATTTCTTCATCTGATGGTAGAATAAATAATATCAGCCTCGTATAGTAAGATAAATACAAACTTTGGAGGCAGACATACTTGGGTTTAAATTCTCTCTTTCATATTCTAGGAATAAAACTTTGGCAGCCTACTTAAACATTATGAATCTGGATTTCTTCATCTGATGGTAGAATAAATAATATCAGCCTTACAGGTTAATTGTAAATATTAATAAAATTATGTATTTAGAGTCCTGATCTATAGATTATTTTATAAATTATAGTCATTACTGTCAACATTAATAATAAAAGATGACCTAATATAAAATGAAGGGACTTTGTCCTTTTTACTTTTTCTCTATAACACTGCTTCTCTGTTTCAAACTTTTGAAATGTCTGTCTTTCATCAATATGTTATAATAATTCAGTTTCTCTGACACCCCAGTGTTAACATGAAGTACCGAATAAATTAAGTGCTCTGTTTAACCTTCTCCATGTGATTCACTCCTCAAGCATTCAAACAAAAAATTCAAAACTGGATATGTTTGTGTCTGTATGTTTGTCTTAAAAGACAAATGCAGTCTGAA
Source organism: Galeopterus variegatus (assembly GCF_000696425.1). Lineage (NCBI taxonomy): Eukaryota > Metazoa > Chordata > Mammalia > Dermoptera > Cynocephalidae > Galeopterus > Galeopterus variegatus. Next base: position 22,578 of record NW_007738945.1, read on the forward strand.
ATAATTGTATTTTTCTATGGTGGAGGGGGAAGTGCACATGTATATGTAAATATAAAAAGAGTCAAGAATGACTCATTTCTTGTGCATCTGTAGACCATTCAGAGTGTCTTTTTTCATAAATCAATAATGACTATAATATTTCCCACAAATTCTGAACATGACAGCTATAAAATCTGAAATTCCTTGTGGGTATATACATCTCAGCCTTTGTTTTTCTTACAGGTTCAACTTAATGTAACAGTGACATTTTTATGGAGATGTCCACGGGAATCTCATAATCTTACAGAAATTCACCTTTCAGTGTGCAACAATCTACAGAGTGAGAAAGTTGATTCTCTTTCTCAGCTTCCCCTCTTCTGATGCAAGTTTCAGTCCATATCTCACTTTTCAGCTGAGAAGTCAGTGTTCGTGGCAGGTACTCACGGTTTTAGTAGGAGCAGCATCATCAGAGCAGGGGGACTGATGCCAAACTACAGTGGGTAAAGGAGAGAAGCAGAAACACATGCACCTGAGCATAAGCTGCCTCTTTTTTATGCTGCATGGCTTGTGAGCCTGGAGTAAAAGCCTAGAGCTGCTTATTAAGTGTTAAAGTAGACATGAGGTCCCTCTGTGATTCTTAGAAGAAAAGCAGAAGGGACTTTATTCCCAGGAACCTAAAGGTGAAAATGTATTTAGCTCTCTGACCAGGAAGTAGAGGACAATTAGCAAAGCACTTATGTGGCTCAACTGCTACTACTTATTCATGTAAATTCAATACAAGAGACCATCTTCTATGAAGTTGTCCTAGAATTCTGTAACACAGCATGATGTGTCTCCTTTCCTGCCCTACCATCATTTCTTCACTGCTTTGTCATTGCATTGATTACCTCACACTGTAAAACCCATCAGCATGTCGGTCCTTAAAGAGTAGGGACTATGCCTTGATTATCCAGCAGTCCCAGGGTAAGCTCCAGATGTGCATGGATTCTATTTTTTTACCCAGTAACATTGGTTGAATAAATAAACATCCATATGATTAAATTAAATAATAAATAAGTAAGTATATGAGTGTCTTAAAAAA
>NW_007738945.1:24064-27061 GCF_000696425.1 Galeopterus variegatus
AAAAAACAGGATTTATGGAAACTTGACAAGACAGATAAGGAACTTAAAGGATAGGAATGATGTAGCAGACAGTGGAGTGTCTTTTGAAGGGAGTAAAATTGAGCCTCCAGGATCCTCACCTTAAGTATGCTGTGTGGCTGCTTCATGGCAGAAAGAGCCCTGATGAATCTCTCTGCCATAAGAGGCTATGATGGAATCCTAGATGCGTGTGAAAATGAGGGTGTTTCTGTGGTCTCTAAGTCATTTCTGCCACTTCCTCTAATGAGCAGGGAGGCTCCTCTCTGGGCTGTGACTTGTCCCTCCCTCCTTAATTTCCTTCTTAACAATGGCCTGGACTCTATGATAGTGAGAAAAAAGGAGAGAAGAACAGAGAGAGAAAATAGGGGAAGACACAGAAATAGTGGGTCCATGAAAATGACCTAATAAGACAGGAATTACAGAAATTAAGCACTCAAAGGCAGAGCTCCACGAGACGACTCTGAGACACATAGACAATAAAATATGGCTGGTTCAGAGGCACTGTTCTCCTGGTCTCTGGGCTGTCTTTGAGGATGTACCCTTTAAAGTCTAGGGTCAACCTTGATGGAGACTTAGCAACATCGAGAGAACTTGGAAAAGGAGAAAATTCCTAGCATCAGGAAGATTGCACTAGAGACCTCCTTTCTCAGCTCCAGGAATACCCTGAGTCCCTAGTTCAATTTCCATGGTGACCTTCTGCCCTAGTTTGGGAGTACAAATGATAAAGAGGATTTTTTTTTTCAGAAGGGCTGCACAGCAGTCTCTGAATGTCAAAGAGGAAATCAAACACATCACTCAGGATCTGTGCAGCTAAAGTTTTCCAAAGATATTAAACATGAGTACTAACTCTGGCAAGACTTGGGTGAAGGAGGTAAATCAGCTGTATCTACATGCACTATATGTGATACTGAGGATGTCAACCAGCCCATGCTGAATGCCCCTGTAAATGCCTCAGGCTGGCCATGAAAATTTAATGAGATTGGTAGGTGTCTGTAAGCTCACAGGTTAGCTTGCAGCAATGTGCTCTCTCCTCATCCCTCTCTGTTTTTTAATCTCCCTGATGGTACCCAGGTCAGACTTGGAGAGAACAACTACTCTGACTCAAGGGAAAATAAGACTACCAAGAGGTCTTCAATCAGAGGTGTTGGGAGACTCAGAGCCACACAAGGCAAGCCAAGAAGTAATCCCTGCCACAAAGGCTGTGAGAAAGGCAGAAGTCAGCTTTCTATAGTCTTTCTGCACCCATAAGCCCCACAACTGACCTTATTTTCCACACATGAATTCCCATGTACCAACTCATCACTGGTTTTTTGATCTTCACCCTAAAGGAAACTCCACTCTTGATACTTCCCCAAGGCAGGGACGGTGACTATGAACAAGGTACTGGGCAGGCAGGATGTTATCAATAACTAGCAGGTCCCAGAGGACTCCGAAACACACCTGGATGAGGCCACAGTTAACCTCCAGATAGGCTGGAGGCACACAGAGCTAAGGGAGTGGCCCAGGGATCTGCCCACAGGGACGGGTGGCTGGACAGAAAGGCAGAGCAGGGAGTGGCACCTGCACCTAACCAGGCAGCCCATGTCTGTCCAGTGTTGGTCATGTCTCCTAAGTCTGTGCATCCTGATGGCTGTGCTAGCATACCTCATTCTCATTCTTGAGGAACAATCTTGGACCACAGTAAATTCTTTCATGGATGCTGTGGTTCAATGTGCTCTTTCCTCCAGGTGCTAAAAGCATTGGTTGCTGGAAGCTCATAACTGAGTCACTCTCTTTTGGCCAAAGAGAGCTGCCTCGCCCAAGATGACTTTTCCTTCTCCAGTGCAGCTCACACCCAATGACTGGTGATGCAAGAATGTAAAGATTTGACCCCCTCTCTTCAATTTGAAATAACACTGAAGGGTCGTCTCAGCTCAAGAGGTCCCATGGGGTTAGCTGAGGCATGTGAGAAAACTGGATCATAATTTAACTTGTCTCACTCACTGACAGTCATCATTTCCATGCATACTTCACAATATACTTTCTGCATGTAAATCTCTGCTTTAGAATCTGTTTCTAGAGAACCCAACCTAAGACAAACACACCTGCATCAGGTGAGTTGAGCACTTTGCTTTTCTCGTATCTAGGATTGTGACAGACCCAAGGACATCGACCCCATTGTCATGGCAAGTGTGGGATAAATAGGATTTCTCAGACAATCCATCCCAGGATACTCTGAATGAGAAGAACTGAGACCTCCTCTACCATATTTCCCATCACCAGGTGGACCTTCCCTTGGTCCCATCTTTAACTAAAGCAGCTACCACACCACCCAGTGGCTACATTCTTCTTGGGAGCAATGTTTCAAGTGCACAGTTCTTTCATTCATCCAGTCAATAGGTATTTCATTCACACCTGGTGTAAAGCTCCATTTTCTTATATATTCAATAAATATTCAATATTTACCTATTCCAGTCACTCTACTAAATGATGGGAACAACAAACAATATGATAAATTGATCCTTATGGGTCACGGGATGATATATATCAAGTACATGATCACAGAAGTAATTAATAACAGTTATAAGTGTTATGAATTAAAACTACAGTGTGTTAAAAGCATATAATAGGAATATCTTCCTAGTCTAGGGTGTTCAGGAAAGCCTGCCATAATTCAAGTTAGTGACCAGAAAAATTGTTTAAAAGTGAAAGGAGGTGTGGGGGTAGGCTGAGGGTACAAAATACATGAGGCAGGAAGGAAAGGAACCTGGTAGTTTTAAAGACCTGAAAGAATTTTTTAAATCTGGGATTGTAGTACTCAGGAACTGAGCTTAGGGTGTAAGCAGAAACCTGAGCATGCAGGGTCTTTCAGGCCATATTTAAGGGCCGTGGAAAGCCGTGAGAGATCTTAAGCAGAGGACTGAGACATGATCAGAATCTTTTTTTTTTTTTTTGTCAATATACAATGTAGTTAGTTATTGTGTCCCATCACCAAAGCCT
>NW_007738945.1:27926-39908 GCF_000696425.1 Galeopterus variegatus
AGAGTTCCTTTTTCTCCGCAACCACGCCAGCATTTATCTTTCAGCGTCTTTTGGATTTTATTAGTAAAATATCATCTGGGGAGAATGGATAGGAAAGGATTGAGCATGGATGGAGGGAGACCTGTTAGGAGGCAAATTCAGTGATCCAGACAGGTTCAAGGATATGTCATGGGGGTGGATGGATGAGATAAGAATCTCTGGGGATAAAGAAATAAAGAATATGAAAAACTAGATTGTTCAATGATTTATCCACACAAATACTGATGTCTACCACTAGGATCACAGGTGGCCAAAAAATAGAGAAGATCCTGACCATGTCACCATTTAATGAACGAGAGTAACAAGGAGAGATAACAGCAACTAGGAGTGGTGGAGGAGGATGTACATGAATGGCATGAACCTCAAGGAAGCACCAGTCTGTGCTTGCTTGTTTGCTTCTCTGTTTTTACAAAAACAAACAAGCAAAAAAAAGAAAAAACCTGAGCACTCTGTTTGAAAACAAGGACACCACCAAACCAGAGGTAGAAGAGGTATGAGAAAATAAATGGTCCACACTTAGTAGAAAGTATAACATTTTCATCAGATGTCAAATGGGAGTAATGATAGCACCAGCTTTGCCTGTTGTGAGCATTAAATGAGAGAGTGTATGTGCAAAGTTTTTAATCTCAAGAACTCAGGGTACCAAGGAAAAAGAGAGGAAAACATAAGAGCTGCACTTATTAGCAAGATTTTTCACTAATACAACAAACTAGTTTGCCCAAAACACTTAGAGACCTCACAGCAGTGAGTCTGTCTTATAACAAGAATTATGCTCTCCAGTGTCTCTGCATAGTGTCCAGAATACCACCATTTGAAACTATAACCTTTGAAAAGACTAAGTTAAAGTGATGTTAGTCACAGTGATGGTGGTGAAGACAGTAGCATTATAATGACTGTGATGGCAATGCTTTATTTATTCACAAAAATATAATGAAAGACTACTGTTATGAAAATTTATGTATCCATTTGCTCAAAAACACATACTATGTTATTGTCACTAATGAAGATATACACTAGCAGCAACACGGTCTGTTAAAATAATGAGATTTTTATATTACACAAACATTTATTAATCGCATATCAAATGCCAGGAACATACTCAGAATACAATAGAAATCACTATCTAGTAGGGATGGGGGACAGATCACTCATCCAATCAAAAATACAAGTATGTGTAAATACAAATTTTTATGGTTAATGAAAGAAACATACACAGTGCCCTGACATCAGAAAACAAGTTACTTTAAGTAGTTTAAAAAATCTTCTGCACTGAGGTTTGAATTGAGGTTCAAGATGAGTAGAAGTGGCAAAGATAAGAACAGGGAGATGCATTTCCATGAGGAGGGGCCTAGACAACCCCGGTGGAGGAAGCAAACACATCTGAGGAACTAACGAAGAGCATTTACGGGTATACGTACAAGTAACACTCAAACAACGCTACATATATTTCAAGGATATGTAAATGCTCAAAAATATCACACACACATTAAAGTGAGTGTCAATGGTAGAAACCGGGAAAGGCTAGAGAATTAGGAATAAAGACAGAAAACAAACCGACAGAACAAGAATTAGAACAATAATTACTGTCTGCAATATACTTAGGAGTAGGGTTAACTAAAAATGATGAAATAAAAGAGGAATTATCATTACTTGCAGGAATTAAAAATATATAATACAAGTCGTAGAGGGTCATCCATCTCAAAAGCGGACTGAAAAAGTACACAGAATAAGAAACCAAGCTTTATTTGCAATTCTGGAGTCAGATAGAGCATGAATATTTCAAAAGCTTCTCTCATAAACCTGAACTCTAAATTATCTCCATGGTTTTCCACTCCTCTTTCTCTGAAGCCACAGTTCTCTGGTAGAGAGGCCTGTCCACTCCCAGGGACAGGCAGAGCGTGAATGCCATGGAGGTGGGAGGTGCCCCATTTTTTCATATATCCAAAATAGGCATCCAGTTAATCTTTCCCTGAGCTCCTAGGTCATTTGAATCCAGGCTCTATCGAAGTTCTAATTGTTTCTTAATTGCCTAATGCATTTATCTCATCAACACAAATAAACCATAAACTTAGAAGAAAAAGATATCACAAAATTACTTGTTGATTGACCAGCTGAGATACTCCAGTCCTTCTTAGTTTTCCATCCCATTATCTAAATACCATAGGCCTCAAAAGACATTTCTCAACTTTCAAACACTCAGAATAAATTCATTTGCTTTCTCTTCACCGTCCCCACAAGTGGGGGGGGGGGTCCTTCCTGGTCCCTGAGGTCTAGTGAATAAGAACTATAATGAGGTGGGCTCCATCTGCTTGAGACTCAGAATTGTAAACAGCCTCTCCCGAATCTGCTTCATCTTGACCCCATAGACAATGGGGTCCAGTGCAGGGGGAAAGAGCAAGTAGAGATTGGCAAGGATAACTTTGGCAGCAGAAGCTGTGGGTGGCCCAAATCGCTGCATGACCACAGAAAGAAAGCCTGGTCCATAGAAGAAAAGGATGACACAGACATGTGCTGTGCATGTGCTGCCTGCTTTAGCACGTGCCTCAGGTGAAGGAAAATGCATCACAGTCCTCACAACCTGCCCATAGGAGTAAGCAATAAAGGCCACATCCCCCACACCAAGAAAGATTGCCACGGCAAAGGCATAGAGGTTGTCCACAGTGGTGGCCCCACAGGCCAGCTTCACCACTGCCATATGTTCACAGTAGGTAAAGGCAATTGTGTGTGAGCCACAGTAGGGCAGCCGATGAGCCAGGCTTGGAAAAGAGATGGTCAGTCCCACACCTCGCAGCACCACCAGGCCTCCAACCTTGGTGACAACAGCTGGGGTAAGGATGGTTGCATAACGCAGTGGATTACAGATGGCCACGAAGCGGTCCAGGGCCATGGCCACCAGCACCCCTGACTCCATGGCAGAGAATGCGTGGATAAAGAACATCTGGAAGAGACAGGAGTGGGAGCTGATGGCTGTGGCACCAAACCAGAAAATGGCCAGCATCTTGGGCAGTGTGGAGAGGGAGAGGACCAGGTCAACAAATGAGAGCATGGCGAGAAAGAAAAACATAGGCTGGTGAAGGCTGTGCTCTGTCCAGATGAGAAAAAGCAGGACACCATTCCCAGTCAGTGCCAGGAAAAACATGAAGCAAAATGGAAGTGAGATCCAAATGTGGGCAGCGGTCAGTCCTGGGATGCCAGCCAAGAAGAAAGTATGTGGTAAAAGGTAAGAACTATTGGAAAGAACCATGGTCATCATCTCACATGAAAGAACAAAGGGCCACTGCAAAGAAAGGCATGCAAGTGAGATTCAATGTTGTGTGGTTGGGAGCTCGGGATATATGGTCTCACTATCACCATCACTATTAAATCACTCTCCCCCAGAGTTCTCAGAAAAAAAGTCAAAAATAATTTTCAGTTGAGTCAATATTTCTTCAAGATCTTCAAACACGGAAAGGGCAAGTCAGTGGGAAATGCATTGAATAAGATGTGACCAGCGGGAAATGGGTTGGACAAGAAGTTCAAAAACCAGGTTCCAGGATGAAATATTTCACAATATGTGGTACTTGGGGCAATTCACACAGCCATATTTAAGCAGATGCCCAGGAATTGTTGTTGAATAAAAATTTTTCCCATCAAGCTCCAATTCTCTAGTTCTGAATGCTGGTGCTTGATTTAATCTGTACTGACCTCAGATTAAATTAGTTAACTAGATTTATCCCATTAACCTTCATCTGAAACTGCCAAAAATCCCAACATCTGGAAAATCCCTTAATTTGAAGACATCCCGCTCTCCCAAGCTTTACTTGACTGACAAGTTTATAGAATAATATGGTCCCTGTCAGCTTCAGCATTAATCAGGCTCTTCCTTGGATTATTCCCATCCATTTCATTTGCTTCTCTGCCCAGTATCTCAATGGCTGTCTGACTTCACCACCTCCTATATCTCCTTCTCCTTCTCGGTGGTGCTGTACAAAGCTAAACACAAAGTTCAGAGTTATGGTGACCTGGAGTAAACAGAAGTTCTTGGTAATAATAATGTGAAAGCCAAAGAATTCTATATATCAGCCATCTTACTGAGAAAATCAGCAGGTGTGCCCTCCAGCTCCTCTTTTCAGGCTATCGCATTAAAATTGTACAACATTATGCATGTCCCCAACATGTACCAAGTCCAATACCATCATTTTTTAGGTTAGAAAACTGAGGTCTGGAAAGAAGCAAGTTGCCCAGGGTCACAGCTCTATATATTAACAGAATCAAACCATAGTTCACATTCACTGACCCCCAAGACAGGAAGACATCATCTTGTCTCCGTGTTATCAGTGGCCACTGTGGGGTCAAAGAAGAACCTCCAAGAACCTGCAGTGGCCACCACTAACACAGAGACAGGATGGCCAAGGGTGGGCAGTATAGAGACATCAAATAACAGGGCACAGAAGAAATGATTTAGGGATTAACACCCCCAATACCTCAAGTACTACAATCCTCTCAAGTGAAAGACAAACACAGGGACACAAAGATACCTGGATCTAGGATTTGAAAAGGTTTTGGATTGTAAGAAAAGTGATTTACACTCTGGGCATAAAAGGTGCAGCCAGGTTGATCTTACAGCCTCAACAACAGCAAGAAGAGGTCTCTAAGCATCAAGGAAAGAAGTGGAAGTCTTCCCACAGAGAATAGTCCAAGAAAGAAGAAACAGCACAGCTCTAAAACAGCCAAGAAAGTTTGGGCTCTAAGAGAAACCACATAATCATTGCCCATATTTTCAAACCACAGCTGCTGAGGAGACTATGTGATGACAACAGAAGATGTGAGGGCTGGAACAAGAGGAGATAATGACTGGACATATAGTTCTGGAGTCATAGAATAAATTCAACCAGGAGTCAAGATCCCTGTCCAGAGTCTATTTCTGCCATGTATCTGCTGTGTGATATTAAACAAAGCATCTTGCCATTTGCAAATCTTAGTTTCCTTACATGCGAAATGAGTATACTAAAATCTACCTCACAAAATCATTGTTAGAATCAAATGAGATGTAATATCTGAAATTTTTGGCAAATGCTGAAAATATTATTATTGTTCTTATTATTATTATATTCGCTGAATTATAAGTAATAAATGGTGAATTGGGAGCAGTCTGGTTATGACCTATAGAAACTTTCAAAATCGAGAGACAATCCATTTGATTGGGCAAAGACGACCAGATAGATACATCCCATGGGTGGATGATGTGCAGAACTGGAGAAACCCAGCCAAAAACACTATATCCTCCCCCCCCATTGCTTCCTTCTTTTTTCCTCAGCAACCCGAGAGTGTGGTATTGGGAGAGCGATGAGTAGTATTAAGAAAGGTGGCTCTGATCACCTGAACATCTGCTACAAATTATCCTCAAAGCTGCCCATCCTTAAGCTTCTGTCTTCAGAACATTGTAAGAAATCATTATACCTGTTGCCCCAACTATCCCTTCAGGGCCCAAATGTCCCTAAGCATATCCCCTTGTGCCTCAAGGAAAGTTCTGACTCAGTAAGCTCAGCTCTGCTACCTCCACCAGAGAAGTAGGTAAAGGGAGGCAATGGATCTGGAACCAAAGGAATTAGGGACTCAAGATTTAGAAGCCTTCATAAGTGTTTTCTTATGACTCATCCTGTGGGCTTTTAAAGAGACGCAGGCTTCCACATAGCCCATTGCTAACCCAGGACTAGAAGGATGTTCGCCTGCTTTAGACTGAGGAATTCAAACATATCCAATTCCTCCCTCGCCTGTTTCATACAACACCAAAGGTCCAGATAGGCTCCTGACAATGTACACAGTATTGCTCTATTTCTGATTTCTCCTAGTGACATCAAGAGCATGCAATTCCCCCCTAGACCACCTATCAGATTTGCAGATCTGGGAAAATTGGGGGAGAGTTAATATGTGGATGTAGCCTGTGTATATTTCTTTTCCTTGGGCCTATCCTTAGACATTACTCACCGAAGAGCTGCATCGATTGACCTACAAGGGGATGAGAAGCTAAGCTACCAGTCAGATCCCAAAAACAGGTATTTAATGAACATCCTTTTAAGCATTGCCTGTAGGGATCCGAGATGAAGCTCCCACTACCTAGACACCAATTAGTATTTCTGCCTCCTCTTCAAGCAAAGTTCTAACAAGGTCTCTTCCTCTGATTGGGGCTCAAGGGAACAGCCCTAACAGAGAATATTTTGAACAGCACTCTCCAGGGTGCCTTGCCAAGAGGGGGCCAACACCCTGCAGCCAGGAGCTAGGGGAGGTTTTCTGTCATGGGGAATGGGACTACCTGGCTTGATGGTCCAGAAAGATCTGATCTAGGGAGGGTGAGAGAGAAAGCAGGGAGATGAGGAAGGGCATGCCCAGAACCAGCCCAGAACATTACCTAGGAGACCATGAGTGGATTAACATGTAGATAAGACCATGAATAGATGAATATGTGGGAGCTTTTATGAAAAGGGAGAACCTGGCCAAAGAATAAGATTGAAGAAAATAGCAAGTGTTTCCTGTGCCTACACTTGAAATGGTAGGTACAAGACTAAGCCAAATCCCATAGGTACTGTTACCATATGTTATCTGACATTGGTGAAATTACTCAACAACACTGGCCTTCTTAATTGATCTCCCTGCAAGTGACTCTCTTCTTAGCCACCAAAATCACTCCTGGAAACAGTATCAGATTAATCTGTGGGATGGTATCTAAGAGTATGAAGAATTTGGACATTACATTCGGTAGAGAGGAATTAGAGAACTGAGTGTGTTCAGCTTCCATAGGACAAGACTTATGGTGGCATGCATGATTCTTCATGAATTCTTCAAGTTCAGGAAAAAGTTCCTAGTCAGGAAATATTTTGTTTTATGAAGGGGAAAAGCAAGAACAAATGCATACAAATTTATCCTCAGCCAGACCTGTGTGTTTTCAGAATGACAATCCCTTATCAGAAAGACAGAGGTCAACACAGGATATATCGGAAGAGAACATTGCAGGGTTGATTGGGAATGGTCATTACCCAGAATCAGATCATCCACTTAGGGGAGCCATGTTCTAGGGATACTAACCCAGTTCCAGAAAGAATGAGAAGACATAGCAGGTGTCAAGATTAAGAACATTAACATCAAACATCCAGTTTTATTTCAGAAAAGCCAAGCTTGATAACAATGAAGTTAGGACAGATGATGCTAGGATACCTCTGAGACAGCAGGAGACAGGTATCATGAAATAGCAAGACACCAGCCTGGAAACCCAGTGGAGAAGGAGGGAGTAGCAGGACAAATAACAAGAACAATACAAAAACCATTCAAGAGGAACTGAGGAGATGGACAGGTAACCATAACAGGAACCAAGGCCCAAAAAATAAAGAAAAGTCTTAGAACAGGGACATTTAATTAGTGTGAATATGGACCACATGACTGAAACTCTTAAACCTTCATCTGAAGTCAGAAATTGTATAAAACATCAAGAGAGGTGGATAAGGCTGAAGCTCCAAACACAATCAACAATATTTGGATCAATGATACAGACCAAATATATATACATATATATCCTGGATTTCTCTTAAGGTTTTGGAAAGAAAAAATCCCCACTGTAACAGTTGAGGGTGGGAAATCCTGTTATGGTAACTGAAAGGTAGGACCTTAAAGAGGTGATTAGGTTGTAGGACCATGCCGTAGTGAATGGATTAAAACTGGTGGTCATAGGTATGGTTCTGAGGCCTACAAAAGGAGAGCAGGTGAGAGGTTAGTTTCTCTCTGTTTTGCCGTTTCTGCCCTGTGAGACCCCTGGGTCACTGTCGCCACCGCTGAGCCTCAGAAGATGTTTTCCCTGGACTTTGGACTTACCAGTCTCTGAAACTGTAAGCAAAAAAAATTGTTTTGTTTATAAATTATCCAGTTCCAGGTATTTTGTTATAAGCAAAAGAAACGAACTAATAACACAGGGGTACAAGAAAAATTTGTGGCCACACCTTGAAAAAGTGGAAACAACTTGAAGAGAGACCATCATATTATGTCTCTGGGGATCAGGAAAGTCTTCACAAATGAGGCAACATTTAGAGACAAAAGTTAAAGAGTGGGAATAGAATGTTCCAGAATGACTCACTAGCTTTAAAAAGGACACCAAAACTCAGGAAGTAAGAAATTATTGATGACCATTGTATTAGTCAGTTTCCATTGATTATAACAAAATACTTAGAACTGGGTAATTTATAAAGGAAATGAAATTAATTGCTTACAGTTTCTGAGGCTGATAAGTCCAAAGTCCATCTGGATGTGACAACAGTGACCCAGGGGTCTCACATTGCAAGATGGTGGAAGCAGAAAGAGCAGATAGAGAGAAAGACTCTCCTCTTTTAAAGCCTTCAGAACCATGCCGCTGACCACCATATTTAATCCATTCACTACACATGGTCCTGTAATCCAATCACCTCTTCAAGGCTCCACCTTTCAATTGCCATAATAGGAGTTCCTACCCTGTCAATAGTTATAAGGGGGCTACGATTCTAATACATGAAACTTGGGGGACACATTCCAAGCTTCAATGAGTTTTGGGGGGACATAATTCAATCCACTAAGAACATCTAAGAGATCCATGATAAGGGAGCAATGGAGAGGGATGTGTTTTGAAAGGAAGGTTGGACCCAGACTGTAAGAAGCCTTACATGCTCTTCTAAAGAGCACTACATTCTGGGCCAGCCCGTGGCTCACTCGGGTGAATGTGGTGCTGTTAGAGCCGAGGCCGTGAGTTCGGATCCTATATAGCAATGGCCGGTGCGCTCACTGGCTGAGCGTGGTGCAAACGATACCAAGCCAAGGGCTTCAATCCCCTTACTAGTCAAAAAAAAAAAAAAAAAAAAAGAGCACTACATGTTAAATAAAAGGTCGAGGAAGACAACAGAACAGACAAGGAAGCTGTTTAAGCAGGGCAGTGATATTAATGCATTAGTGCTATAATATATTTCTTTCATAGTATTCTGAGCATAAGAAGAAGGTGGTGATATTAGAGTGGGGAAAAGTTGGTAAGATCCTGGAATAGAGCAGTGGCAATGTAGTAAAAAAGAGGAAATTAGATTAGGGTTTACTGGTAAATTCTATCAAATATTTAAGAAAGAAATAATAACAATTCTATGCAAATTTTTAGAAAATAGCAGTAAAAAAAGGGAACATATTCCACCTTATGTTATGAGACCAGTTTTAATCTGATAACAAAATCAGCACATTACAAGATAAGAAAACTCATATCAATATCCCTCATAAAAGATGCATAAAAATTCTTGACAAATTATTAGCAAATCAAATTCAGCAATATATAAAAAGAATAATATATCAGAAGTAAATAGGGCTTATCCCAAGAATGCAAGATAATCTATAATTTAAGTAATCAATTTAGAGAGCTGGCTGGTTAGGTAGAGTACGGTATTGGTCAGAGCACAGTGTTGTTACACCAAGACCAAGGGTTCAGTTCCACTTACTGGACAGATGCCAAAAAAAAATCAATTTAATTCACCATATTAACAAAATAAGAAGAAAAACCATACATCTCATTTAATAGAGGCAAAAATAAATCTATTATACAAAAGCCAACATTTAGGATTTAAAAAAACTCTCAGCATACTGGAAATAACAGGGAACTTCCCAAACATGATAAACAGCATCTATGTAAAACACAAAGATAACATTACACATAATGGTAAAATACTGAAGGCTTTCCCCCTGGAATGAAGATTAAGGCAAGAACACTCACGCTCACCTCTTCCATTCAACATTGTACTGGAGGCCCTAGTAACGGAAATAAGAAAAGAAAAAGAAAAAACAAATTTACACATATTGAAAAGAAACAAGTAAAGTAGTTATCATTTAAAGACAATATGACCATATGCACAAAAGCCTAAAATATGTACTAATAAGTAAATACAGCAGGGTCATAGGATACAAAGTCAATAACAAATTTATTGTATTTTTATATACTAGATATCAAAAACCTGGAAAAGTTAATTTATAAATTTATTATTTACAATAGCATAAAAATATAAAATATTCAGGGATAAATTTACTAAAGTATATATGAGTTTCTACACTGAAAATTAGAAAGCATTGCTGTGAGAAACGACAGAAGATTTAAATCAATGAGAGAAATGCCATGTTCATTTATTGGAAAACTTAATATTACTGAGATGTCAAGTCATCCCAAATTGATCTATAGATTTGATGCAATCACAAACAGAATCTCAGGTGGCTTTTCTGTTTGTAAAATTTGTACAGCTAATTTTAAATGTTTTATGTAAGTCAAAGACCATAGAATAGTCAAAACAATTTTGGAAACTCTTTAGAAATGATCAAAGTTGGAGAACTGGCATTATCTGATTTCCAGAATTACTATAAATCTACAATAATTCAGATAGTGTAATACTGGCATAAGGATAGATATATAGATCAATGGAACAGAAAAGAGAGTCCAGAAATACACACACACATATATAGCCCATTGGGATTTTTAGTAAAGTTTCAAGGTAAAGAAAATGGAAAATGATACTCTTCAATAAGTCATGCTGAAACAACTGGATATTTATAAGCTTTAATCTTCACCTTTCATCACACAAAAATTAACTTAAAGTGGATCTTATACCTAACATAAAAGCTAAAACAATAAACTTTGGGGGGAGAAAAAAACCCATAGGATAAAATCTTTGCAATCTTGTGTTTGGGAAAGATTTCTTCAATAGGACATGAAAAATATGAACCATAAAATGAAAATTGATAAATTGGAATTCACTAATATTTTACAATTCTGCTCTTCAAAAGACACCATTAAGAGAATGAAAAGGTAAGCTATAGACTGAGTGAAAATATTTTTCACTACATATGTCTAAGAAAAGACTGGAATCCATGTTATATTATGAATTCCTGCAAAGAGATAATATGAAAGAAAGCCCAAACAAAAACTCTTAAAATATTTGANGTGTAAATCTCTCTCACTTCTTGGGACCAGCAAAATGGGGGTAATATCTGCTCAGTCTATTAGAGCACTACATGTTAAATAAAAGGTCGAGGAAGACAACAGAACAGACAAGGAAGCTGTTTAAGTAGGGCAGTGATATTAATGCATTAGTGCTATAATATATTTCTTTCATAGTATTCTGGGGATAAGAAGAAGGTGGTGATATTAGAGTGGGGAAGAGTTGGTAAGATCCTGGAATAGAGAAGTGGCAATGTAGTAAAAAAGAGGAAATTAAATCAAGGCTTTACTGGTAAATTCTACCAAATATTTAAGAAAGAAATAATAACAATGTTATGCAAATTTTTAGAAAATAGGGGTAAAAAGGGGAACACATTCCAACTCATGTTATGAGACCAGTTTTAATCTGATAACAAAATCAGCACATTACAAGATAAGAAAACTCATATCAATATCCCTCATAAAAGATGCATAAAAATTCTTAACAAATTATTAGCAAATCAAATTCAGCAATATATAAAAAGAATAATATATCAGAAGTAAATGGGGCTTATCCCAAGAATGCAAGATAAGTAATCAATTTAGAGAGCTGGCTGGGTAGTTAGAGTACAGTATTGGTCAGAGCACAGTGTTGTTACACCAAGACCAAAGGTTCAGTTCCACTTACTGGACAGATGCCAAAAAAAAATCAATTTAATTCACCATATTAACAAAAAAGAAGAAAAGCCATACATCTCATTTAATAGAGGCAAAAATAAATCTTTTATACAAAAGCCAACATTTAAGATTTTTTTTTCAGGGTTACCTGCAAATCATTTTTTTTTTATTTTGTCAATATACAATGTAGTTAGTTATTGTGTCCCATCACCAAAACCTCCCTCCCTCCTCCCTCTCCCACGTCCCACCCAGATGTGTCCCCTCCATTTTTTTGTTGTAAGAGCTTTAGCTCCCTCCAATAAGTGAAAACATGTGGTATTTCTTTTTCACTG
>NW_007738946.1:0-230 GCF_000696425.1 Galeopterus variegatus
GCTCAGGTCACAGGTGGCGACGGGAACGTCGGTGGGGGTGTGTGAAGACAGCGAGCCTGGGCGGTGTGGGGAGGTCACGTTCCAGCTCCGCCATTAGGAACCTGGTACCGACCTATGGGAAGTTCACTTCGCCATCTGTAACGTGAGCGTGTGGACATCCCAGAGGTGAATCTGGGATTGTGAGGTGTGTGCAGACTGTTCCTCTGTGGCTGCTGTGGTCGTGGGTGTCT
>NW_007738946.1:1230-2419 GCF_000696425.1 Galeopterus variegatus
GAAATGCTGGCTTTATTTTGGACCTAATGTTCAATGTGAACCTACATGCTTCCTGTTGCATATCAGAGTACTGTCTTTGGTCTCTAATGACATGTTTGGTGTTCCAGTGGTCAGCTGTGTAACAAAGTGATACAAAACCAAGTTGCTTAGAATAAGAATTTCTTCCTTAGACTGTAAAAGGGCAGTGTAGGTTGGCTGCTGCATGATGTGTCTGGTCTCACATGGAAGAACACTAGCAGCTGGGGACAGACATCCAGCCCTCTCTTTGTGGCCAGGTGCGCTTCCTCAGAGTCTGGCAGTCTCAGGGTAGTCAGGTTTGTCTGGCTTCTCCCACGGCAATTGTCCAAGAGGCCCAGGAAGTGGCTGTGAGGCATCTGGCTATCTATACTCAGATACCAAAACATGTCTCCTAACACATTTTGTTAGTCAAGCACATCACTAAGAGCATCCCTGATTCAAAAGGAAGACAATTAGATTCCACCTCTCAATAAGAGGAATAGTAAGACTTTGCAGCAGTCTTTAGTAGACCACAGTTGGCTCTCTGGACACAAGTTTCTAGCACATGCAAAATGTATTTTGCCCCTGTCAAGAGCCCTGGAAATCTTCTACAGTTATACAATTGACTGAAAAGCCAAGTAAATCATGTCCAGTGACCTGTTATCTTCATCTCCTGAACATGTGGCCAGCTCACATTGAGGAGAATGGCATAAACATGTGGGCACTTCCCTTCAGACACAGTGGGTAGTAAGGGGCAGTACCCTGCAGGCACTGGTTTGAGCAGTAGGTTGTGTGCATTAGGCACCTGGTTTAGTTCTTTGATTAGGGCCCCGTGTTTATGTCTGCAAACAATGTCTCCTGCTTCTACACTGTGCCCTCTGGGCTCTCACTATTCTGTGTTGAAATCCATTTTTCTTAAAAGCCTGTTTGCAGTTGACCAATTTCTTTGCCTATTTTTAGGTTATAATAGTTGAAAATTCCAATGACCCTTTAAAAAATTTGTTTTCTAATCACACTCTCTTGATACAGGAAATTACCATTGTACATCTCTAAAAAACACTGTCTTCCAGTGTACTGTAATCCATTATACCAATGCTACCTCTGTGTTAGGCCCTTTTTTTCCTGACCTCACTTTCTCTCTGAGGCAGCTATTTCTTAAGGAGTTTTATTTAGCAGGCACTGTCTATGTATC
>NW_007738946.1:3220-7936 GCF_000696425.1 Galeopterus variegatus
TGTAATTCTTGAAACAAAGTAGTTTGTGTCTTTGAAAATATTTTGTTGGAAAAAACTTGGGGTGAAAAGTAGTTTTCTTTTGAACTCAGCAAGTTTTGGCTCCTTTACATTTTCTTTAAATTTTGTTTGAATTTGAGCATCTTTCTTTGTTTTATTGTTACTTATTTATTGACTGATTGATGGCCTATGTGGGGATCCAAACCCTTGACCTTGGTGTTATCAAAACTGTGCTCTAATAACTATCTTAGTGATCTGGCCACTCAACCTTCTTTAATTTATCTTTCTTCTCATATTTTCTCAATGGCAGAGAGAGGAGACCAGCTAGCACTTTTCCCATTGTTCACAGAATTCTCCTTTGGCAGAGCCCTGAGAGGTTGAGATTTCCTTTCCATTTTCCATGCTGTGATAGGCAATATTGTGGCCCACATCCTTCAGTGCTCCATTTATACCTGGTAATATGTTTTGTGCTGAAGCTTCTTTTGGCTAGTATTAATATTTCCACTTAAGCTTTTCATAATTAGTGTTTGTGTAGCACATTTAATTTAATTTTGTTTTGTAACTTTCAGTCTGTTTGTGTCTTTGTATTTAAAGTGTATGTCTCTGGACAGCATATTATTGGGTCTTAACTTTTCTATCGAATCTGATAGTTTTTGCCTTAAGTAGAATATTTAGACTAATTCCACTTAATCTACTTATTAAAAGGGGTAGATTTAGGTCTGCCATTTTGCTATTTTTCTTTGTTGTTGTCTCATCTACATTTTAATCCTTTGCTTTTTCTTTTCCCAAGTTTTTTTTTCATTAATCATATATTTTTTAATATTTTAGTTTGTTCCATCTATTGGTTTTTAAAATATTTATTTTAATTTTAGTTTTGGTAAAGAAAAATACACATAACAAAAAATTTAGCATTTGAATCATTTTTTACGTTTAAGTAGTATTATGTATACTTACAGTGTTGTGCAGGAGATGTCCAGAACTTTTTTTATCTTGGAATATTGAAGCTCTATATCCATTAAACGACAACCCTCAATTTTCCCCTCCTTGTAGCTTCTGGCACCTGATATTCTAGTTTTGTTTCTCTAAATTTGACTCGTATCAGTGGGGCCATACAATACTTGTGATTTTGTGAGTGGCTTATTTCGCTTTGCATAGTGTCCTCACTGTTCCTTGTTATAACATATGTCAAGATTTTATTTCTTTTTATGGTTGCATAATATTCCTTTCTGTGTATATACCACAATTTATTTATCCATTCATTCTTGGATAGACGTTTGGAATGCTTGCACCACTTCACTATGTGACTAAGGCTGCTATGAACACTGGTGTGGAAATATCTTTTGGGGATTTAGCTATTAATTATTTTGGATATATACATCGAACTTGGACTTCTGAATCACATGGTAATGCCATTTTTGATTTTTTGAGAAGCCAGTATATATATTTTTAAATGGTACAAGGGGTGCACCATTTTATATTGCCACCCACAGCATACTAAAGTTCCAATTTCACTGAAACCTGTTATTCCGTATTGAGTGTGAAGCAATATTTCATTGTGGTTTTGCATTTTCTAATGTTTAATGCTGTTAAGCATCTTATCGTGTGTTTGTTAGACACTGGTATATCGTTGTTGGAGAAATGTCTATTCAATTTCTTTGCTATTGTTTTGTTGGGGGGTGGTGTTGGAGTGGCTGCCTGGTATGGGGAACTGAACCTTTGAACTTGGTGTTACAATTCTGTCTCTAACCAATGGAGGTAACCAGTCAGCCACCTTCTTTGCTTGTTTTTTAAACAAGTTATCTGTTTTGTTGTGTAGCTGTGAAACATTTGGTATGTTCTTGATGTTAATTTCTTCTGCATAGATGATTTGCAACTATTGTATTTTTTGAGGTGCTGAAAAATAGTATGGTGTTTTTTATTTAAGATTCTACTTGGTCATTGCTGGTATGTTGAAATGTGATAAAATTTTGTTTATTAACCTTGTGTCCTGCAGTCTTGCTGCATTCACTTATTAATTCCAGGAGTTTTTTCATTTATTTACTAGAATTTTTTACGCAGATACTCATATCACCTGCAACCAAAGACAATTTTGTTGATTTCTTTTTCCCAGTCTGTAATCTTTTATCTCATTTTCTTCTGTTATTGAAGTATGAAGTACTTTAGTGCAATTTTGTGAGTGGCGAGAGGGCCCATTATTTCCTTGTTCCTGATTTTCTGGAAAAGCTTCAAGTATTTCACCATGAATAATAATGTTAACTACAGTTTCCTGTAGATGTCATTCTCCCAAACTCATTCTGAGGCAAACATCACCCTGATCCCAAAAGCAGATAAAGACATCACCAAAAAAGAAAACTACAGGCCAATATATTTGATGAATATAGATGGGAAAACCATCAATAAAATATTCACAAGTAGAATAACATACAAGAAGTTATACATCACAATCAAGTAGGATTCACCCCAGGGATGCAAGAATCATTCAACATACACAATCTATTGTACATGACTAGGTTATAAATTTCTTGTGAATCACAGCCTGTATTCATACGTAAAGGAAAGGTACAACCCCTATGTTTTGTCTTTGGTTAATGTGATATTTCTCCCAAGTTCCCACACAGCAGAAGAAGAAATTAACTTTGTATCCTATCTTTTTAAAAATCTAGTAATGACAGTCCCTCTAAGAACTGGCAGTCTCTCAGATCCCAAGTGAATCTGCTGCAGACTTGGCTTCCAATATCGAGTGTCCCGCAGACGCACAGGAGATGTTAACCAGCAAATAGAAGGACCAGGGGACACTGGGCCAGAGACCTCGCTCCTTACATTCTACAGTGACACTCTTCCGCCAGGAGGCCCTAAAAACTTTTAGAGATTAGTCAGAGGAGGAGAGGTAGAAGGGAAACTCAGCTCTTCTTCCTAGACAAATGTGGGAGCATCTAAAAGCAATTTATCAGATCAGAGTAAGAGTCACCCCGGGTGGCACTAACAGTTAATGTCTCTCTTCCTTAAGCGGAGTATGAAGGTTCATGAAGAGGAGTATTTTTAGACAAAGAAACTACACTCGAGGCCACCTTCGGGGTGTGCAGTCTGTGCACAGGGCCCCATGCACAGAAGAGCTCCCCATTTGGTTTTATGGTCTCCTCCTGCATTTGTGAAATTCTTAATACTTTTTTGGGTGAGAGCCCCCACATGTTCATCCTGCACTGGCCCCGCAAGTTGTGTAGCCGAGCTCGACTGTGTTTACTGTGTCCTTTCAAATTCTGATGTCACCTCAATCTGTCATCCCACCATAGATATATTTTTTCTTCCCTCCTTCCCTCCTTCCTTCCTTCCTTCTCTTCTTGTTTGTTTGTTTTTTTTATTCTTTTTTTTTTTTCCCCCTTTTTTGTCTTTTTTTATGACTGGTAATGGGATCGCAACCCTCGGTGTCGCGCCCGCACCGCGCTCAGCCAGTGAGCGGACCGGTCTCTATGTGGGATCCGAACCCTTGGCGGGAGCACCGCCACACTCCCAAGCGCCACACTCACACCGGGCCGGCCTCTTTTATTCTTTTTCTCTTGAAAATTAACACAGGAGGTGTTTTCTTGTGACTTAGCTAAGTGCTGTGTGTGGATGTTTCTGATGCTTTTCTGTGGAAATTGATTTTAAAGGATTGAAGTAGAGAAGTGAATGTGGGGAACCTGAAGAAAGCCGCACAGAGGCTACACAAACTAGGACAAGGATATTTAAAGTATAAAAGTGGAGGCTTTGGAAAGAAATAGCTGGTTTCTATTCTGACAACACAAACTTTCTAGTGGTCACCATCTCCATGAAAATGGAACAACAATAATTGTTTCCAGTTAGAAGCAAGAGACTAAAAGTTTATTTCCATTAGACTGGCCCAAACCAGTCTTCTTTCCAGATGGGTGTTTAGTCGATGACTCTGCTCGGGACTCAGCCTGAGTGTCTGTGGACTGCTCGGCTTTGGCAAACAAAACAAAACAACAACAACAACAACAAAAAGGAACACCCCCTGAAATTTTTGACATGCAGATATATGCAGTGCATTTTCCTTTCCTTTTCTTTTGTATCTACATTTTGCTTTCTACTCTGAACTTTATCACACTTTCCCTCCTTCTACATTGGATCCATTTGCAGTTCCATTTTTGCAGGAAAGGACAGTCTATAAATAAGCTTTTCTCTACTTACTATTGAATTTAATATTCTGCAGTGAGATAAGATGTAAAGATTATAATCTATAACTTAGTTTACTACATATGAGAAATGTCATTACATTTATTTTTGCTGTAGCTGGAAATGATCTAATGCTTTGATGTTATAGGACACTTTATAGTTAATTATCATTTAAAGGAAGGTTTCTTCATTGCATATGCAATAATAGCTCCTTATAGTAGCAGCAGCTACTATGTATTAATATTTGAGTGCTTTCTGTGTTCTAGATGCTGATTGTCTCATTTAGTTTTCCTTATGACCATCAATATTCTCACTTTACTGATGAGCAAACCAAGGCACAGAGAGGATAAGAAACTTGACCAGGCCCCACAGTCATTGAGTGATGGGGCTGGGATTTGAATCAAGCAGCCTGACTAATTTTAAATCATGGTTATGAAGACATGAACTCTTCTGAGTCAGTAGTCTTCAGAGTCAAAAAGTAAGCCATGATAATAATGGCAAGAAGGCGCACTGTTTACACCTCAAAGTCAAAGAAAGGATTTGGAAGGT
>NW_007738946.1:9027-22886 GCF_000696425.1 Galeopterus variegatus
CGGGCGGGAGCGCCGCCGCGCTTCCCAAGCGGCGCACATATCCAGTGCGCCACCGGGCCGGCCCAAAGCAACATAAATTCTACTAAAACTGAAACAAAAACGTCAAATTTATCCTGAAGCTTGGGAGAAAAAATGGTGATCATTGATGCTTTATGAAAAATATAGGGGGACAATGCCCCAAAGAACTCAGCAATTTACAAATGGATAACTCATTTTAAGAAGGAATGAGACAGTGTTGAAGACGAAGCCCACAGCAGCAGAACATTCACATCAATTTGCAAGGAAAAATTAATCTTGTTTATACCCTAATTGAAGAGGACTGAAGATTAATAGCAGAAACAATTGCCAACATCATAGACATCTCAACTGGTTCTCCTTACACGATTGTGACTGAAAAATTACAGTTGAGAAAACTTTCTGCTCGATGGGAGCCAAAACTGTTGTGCCTTGATCAGCTGCAGACAAGAGCAGAGCTTTCAATGGAAATATGAAAGAAGTGAGATCAGGTTCCTGAAGCATTTTATGGAACAATTGTAGCAGGAGAGGAAACATGGCTTTACAAGTACAAGCCTGAAGACAAAGCAAAGCAATGGCCACCAAAAGGTGGATGTGGTCTCTCTAGTCAGAGCAAAAGTAAACCAGTCAAGAGCAAGCATCATGGCCATAGTTTTTTAGATGCTTAAGGAATTGTGTTTGTCGACCTTCTAGAGGCCAAAGAACGGTAGCATCTACTTGTTATGAGAGTGTTTGGAAAAACTCAGCCAAAGCTTTAGCAGAAAAATGCCCAGGAAGCTTCACTGGAGAGTTTTCTCCACCACCACAAGGCTCCTGCTCACTCCTCTCATCACACAAGGGCTATGTTGTGAGAGTTTCTCTGGGAAATCTTTAGGCTTCCACCTTATAGTCCTGATTCATCTCCTTTTGACTTTTTGTTTTCTAATCTTAAAAAATGTTTAAAAGTTAGCCATTTTTCTTCAGTTATTGTAAAAAAGACTGCTTTGACATGATTTCCCAGGATACACAGTTTATTAGGGATAGACTAAATGGCTGGTGTCATCACTTACAAAAGTGTCTTGAAGTTGATGGAGCTTATGTTGAGAAATAAAGTTTGTATTTTTTACCTTTATATTTTGATTCCCTTTGTCATTAACTTTTTGAAGTCTTCTCATGTAATCTATAACAACAAAGATGGATAAAAAATAAAAACTGATTCTATTTTATTGACCATTTGTCCTACTATTATCCATTATCTTAGTACTTGGAAGCATTGGGGGTTTTTCCCACTTTGTTAGTTGGCTTGATGTTAGGCGTTTCTTCAATTGCCTATGGACCTATTAAGGTTAATCAGTTGAATTCCGTTAAATCTAATTTTTACAGCAACTCTACATGGCAAGTGGTGGTAGGAGTAGTATTTTGCTGATGAAAAGCTATAGCTTAGAAAAGGCAATTACAGTCTTTGTTGTCACTTAACTAATAAGTGGTGGGGGCTTGATGGGAGCTCATATTTCTCTGCCTCCAAAGCCAGTATCCTTTGAACCAATCTTTCATGTTATCCAAACACTTAGCAAATATTTACAAATGTCTTACTTTTCTGTCTTTCTGGATAGCAATATTTTATAACTGTCACAAAAAAAGTCATAATTAATTTCAACCCTCATTTATTAAGCTCAATCTTCTGAACCTGAAGTAGTTATGCCAATAAATTGAACATACCATATCGGTAAACTCACACAAATATTTCCCAAGATTCTTGCATTAAAATAATCAGAATAAGAGAACAATGACTTTCTTTTTAAAGTTCCAACAATTTGTGAATTTTTGTAGTCACTCTATGGAGGATATTGCAAACAATGCTAAATGGAATGTGATTGTATTAGTCTGTTTCTCTTGCTTATAACAAAATACCAGGAATTTGGTAATGTATAAGAAAATGAAATGTACTGCTTACATTTTCAGAGGCCAGGAAGTCTGAAGGACTTCCAGGGAAGTTCAGGGAACACACCTGGTGAGGGTCTCGGTGGTGGTGACAGTTACCAAGGGATCTCCCATGGCAGAAAATGGCAGAGCAGAGAAAGAAAAACCTCTCTTGCATTCTCCTTTAAAGCCCTCAGAACCATGGCCCTGACCACCATTATTAATCCATTCACTACTGCATGGTCCTACAATCCAATTATCTCTTCATGACCCCACATTTCATTTACCATAATAGGATTTACCACCCTCAGCAGTTACAGTGGGGACTAAGGAGGTGGGGGGGGGTAATCCAGTCTACAGTAGTGATGAAATACTATTATCCTATGAATGGCAAATTGCATTTTCCCAAAATGGCTACGACAATGTCTCTGTTCTTTCCAAAGTGTCTAGGACCTTTCTACTCCCCTTTTGAGAAGTGGGGTCTAACTACTGTCCCCCTGAGTCTGAGAAGGTATGTGACTTCTGGAAATAATATTGTGTGACTTCTGAGGTGAAGCCTTGGTAGCTGGAACTCTTGTGTTGGAGCCCTGAACTGCTGTCTCAGGAAGCTCACTTCCCTGAGACTACGATGCTGTGAGGAAGCTCCATCTAGTCTACTCAGAGAAGCTCTGCCATTATTATATAAGAGAGATGCCTGGTGAGCCCGCAGCTGCTCCATCCCCTATTTTTCCAGCTTGAGCCACTGTCTAAGTGCAACTGCAGATTTCCCTAGGCAGAACCACCCAGTAAGAAAGAGAGAGGTTTGGACGTAATTTCCTGCAGAGGTCTTGGTGACAGCAGAGTGGCAGTTTCCTGCTCAGGATGTGTGGGCAATTAGAAGGTTGCTGTGCATCCCATCCTCCCCCCGCTTCTTGTCCCTTCACAGCTCCCAAGTTTCTACCCTAGTTGCAATCCTGAGCTTCTGATCTTCCACCCATTCTCAATCCTTACTCAAACATTTTCATATCTTGTATAAGTTTCTCTTTCATAAATTAGCAAGTCAGTTTCTCTTGCTTGCAACCAAGGACCAAATTAATACCCCCAACATTTAAGCTTATAGAGGCCTATTGCTTAATATCAGCACATACATATATAATTATTCAGAATCTCATCTGAGGCACTAAGAAGGATAAGACCAGAGTTTAAAAAGAGTCCCTATCAAAGCAACAAAAATTCTACTAGTTTTATTTCTAAGTAAAAGGATTAGTTTAGGCTATCACTTAGCCATTACTTCGAGAGCTGTATAAAACTCTTCATAAGTACCTAAATTATTTCCCCAAAATATGGATGAAATGTCCTGTAAAAGATAATTTTTGAATATTTTTATAGAATTAGCAACGATTTTATAAATTCAGATACTGCAGAGGGTACAAATAAATGTCATTAGATTAAAAAAAAAAAACAAGAAAGACACATGCCATTCAACAGAGAATGAAATAGCTTTGCTTAGATAATATTCATCCCCAGAGTTGTTTATGTGTAATGACTAATACATACATAACAATGTAACCCTTGACTTAAAGAGGGTCATGAAAGCTTCTTCCTTTGTTTGTGAATGTGGGAGAATAAAGGAATGTATGCCAAACAGCAACTACAGGCCACGCAAGTGGTCTTAAAAGAGTTATAGGAATAGTAGTAGATAAATGATTCTTTAAATCCAGTGTCCCAGTGAATGTAAGAGGGATGTTCCCAGGGACCAGAAGAAAGCTGTGTTCATGACACTTCCCCAGTCTCTTTGATAATATTTTGCTCTCTGTGAATCTGTCTCAGATCAGCCTGGATCTTGCCCATGCCCCTTTCTTCAAAGGCATTTGGCAATGATGTTCATTCAACCTATCTTATGATTACTAATAACCAAAACCCTGGAAACCAAACACTCCCTGTCCATTGTGGCTATTTTGAAATGCACAGTCACTCCATCTCAAGGGATCTTACAAGAAGCATGCCAGTCACTGATGTAAAGCAACTTTACTGTTGCCCTGGTGGCCGTAATTGTGCCTGTAGAATGGATGAATTTCCCAGGAGGTTGGAGTGACCCAGATAAGAGACCAAGAGAGAGCACATAGCAGAGCAGTATTCCAGTATTGTGTATTTGGCATTTGAGTGCAATTTATTGATGCCATCAAATGCCTTACTAATGAAAAATAAACACTTTGAGTTAACATATAATAGGACAAACTCTCCTTTGTTGTCATTATTTTATTAAGCACCAGACATTGTGCCAGTCTGTGGCAATACAAGGAAAGACCAAAAAAAAAAAAAAATAGTCCTTGTCAACAAGCAATTTGTGTTCTAGAGGAGGTAACTAATATTAAGTAAAAGGTCACTTAAATCAAATGTAAAATTACAACTCTGGCATGGACTTTAGTGCAGAGGTATATAGTGCTAAACACTCCCATCAGGGTATTTGAGCAGGTATGTGTAGGACTAATAAACTTGACAGGGATGAGGTGAGAAAAGATGGTGTTTAGGCTGAGGAAGCGCTTTGAGGCAGGAGGGAGCATGTGAGAAGCAGGGATTGTGGAAGGCCAGAGTGGGCGCAACACCGAAAGTGCCAGACAGCACAGTACCCCGTCAGGATGGAGAGCGGAGTGGGAGCCGAGCTATGCCAGGTCTTATTTGCCTTCATGCAAACCTTAGTCTTTATCCTAAAAGCAATGGGAAGTGATTAAAGAAGCTTTAACAATGTGCATGTGTGTGCACACGTGTGTGTGTGCACGTGTGCGACATGGTGGTGCTGATGGTCAGATTTACATTTTGATAAGGTGACCAGTTTTGTACTTGCATTTTTGCCATTCATTAAATATTTTGTTTAATTTTACAAATATTATTTTCTAATGAGGAGTGCAAAATGGAAAGAATGAAATGCAGATTCTAGTGGTAATAAGTACATATCTCAAATTCAATCAATGGAAATGGAAATTCTTAATGTAGTCCAAAGTAACACAACTTTGGTTTCAACCACATTCTTGTTGAAATAAAGGCAACTGACTGTGTGTTCAATTCCGACAATAAATGTAAAATTAAAGACTGTGGGCAAAAATATGTCATTAGAGATGAACATTAAATGCATGACAATGGTTGGTAGCCTTTGGGGGTAGAGAAAAGAGATAGTGTGTCATGGAGATAAGAGTAAATAAACAAAAATAAATAATTAAAATTTTCTAACTAACATGGAGAATAATCAGGGATATGTTTGTAACAGTTTTAGCCCTCAAGGATCAGATCCCTCCAAAACACAGTAACTCTAATATGTTCTTGGATTTTCTCTGATTAAATAATCCAGAACACAAAATGGATGAAAGTATTATAGGCCTTAACTTTTAGCAAGAAGTCTCAGGTCAGCTACTTTCCAACTTTGAAACTCTGAACAAGCCAATTAATTTCTCTGAGCCTCAGTTTTTTTCATGTATAAAATAGAGGTAATAACCTCTCCCCAGCTCTAAGATAAGTAGAGCTATTATTTAAAACCCTATCAAAATAGTACACACATGTAGTTTTCCCAGGGGTCCAAATAAAAGAGTTATTACCATATGTGTATAATTTTTTAAAATGCATTTAAAATCCTCAGTTTTATATTTATCATTGTAAAGGCATAGTCTCAGAGCCTGATGATAAAAGGGGGGGAAAACTCACACAACTGGAAGAACAGATATTGATCCTTGAGAAAACTAATGACTCAGGTGAGCCGGTAACCTTATGTCTCTAATTAATATAAATATAGTCTCAGTGTTTATTCTGTGCTTATGTAAAATACAATAAGTAGTTGGGCTGTATAGTTATTAGAATCTCTTCCTAATTAAAAAAATGCAGACCAACTGAAAATCAGGACCATGTTTTCTAATATTCTGCCGAAATAGAGTCTGCCTGAGCAATGTTTTGAATATTTTGGGAAAAGATCTGAATTTATGGTGGTCAAAGCTATTAGTTTAGTATTGATTAGCTCCACCTATTTCTTTCTCGAAATACCCAAATTTTGTTTGGGGTAAATTGTGTCCAGCATCCAGGGATCAAGTTAGACTAGGGTTCCATACCTTGACACAATAGAGATCTGGGGCAGGATAATTCTTTGTTGTAAAGTGATGGGGGTGCACCCTGTATGTGGTAGGATGTTACCAGAATTCAGAATCCCTTGTCTGTACCCACTTAATGCCAGCAGCACCCATCTCCTAACTGTAACAGCCATAAAATGTCTCCTGACATTGTCCTACATCTTCTGGGGGGCAAGGTTGTCCCTGGTTGAAAACCTCTAATTCATACTGGTCCTAACATCTGTTTTCATTCTGACCAGTGAGTCCTAAAACAGTCTTTTAGTGGCGATGGGGAAATGTTTTCTGGGCTTGAAAAAGATAAAAAGTATAATTGACTGCACCTGTCTTTATTCTTCTCTTTTTCTCTTTCTCTCTCTTTTTGCCTTAAATGCAAACATGATGTCTGGAGCTCTAGCAGCCACCCTGAGACCATGAGACAACCAACATGAGGGAAATGCTAGAAGATCACAGGATTTCCTGACACCATTCAGTCTCTAACCAAGTGCAAGCAGCAATGTTTCCCTGGACGTGTGTGTGTGTGTGTGTGTGTGTGTGTGTGTAAATGCTGTTTATTTAACCATCATTAGTCATCTTTCCTATTACTTACAGAAGACCACAAACTTAATTGATACACATGTAGAAACAGTTCCTGTTACTTCCGTATCAGGCATAAAGGAACAAAATGACAAGAGGAAGCAGGGAGTCAACAGGGAGTGGTGCTCAAGGAAATATAGCTAGAAAGTCTGGTGACACAGTAGAATCACACAAGATACAAAAAGCAGAGATGGGTCATTATAATGGGTATTTGCTTTATTATTTAATAATAAGAAAAACAAACAAATGAGGGTAGATAAAACTAATATAGAAGCAAGAAGCAAGTATTTTGTGAGACAGTTTAGCAATAGATGAAGCATAAAGAGCATATGTGGGCTGAGCCTAGATAGAAAGGTTTGATAGACCACTTACTAATGCGTGGGGGAGGCCTGGATTTGCAGTGTTAAATACTTTTCCTTATGTACTATTCCTAGATTTATGCAGATTGTTGAAAATATGATTACTGTATTGTCTGAGAAATTTACCACTGACAGCAGAGAGTTTCTACTCTTTCATGCCAAAACTAACAAATATTCTGTGTGTGTGTGTGCATTGTGTGTTAACAAAGTCACCATAGGCTTAAAAAAGTCATGTGTCAGGCAAAAAAGGGAGAAAGAATAGTTTTTCTGCAAATGCAGAATGCTGACTATTTGCTTTATGTGTTTGTTCATTCATTTATGTATTTAAAATTTTAAGTTCATATTATCTGCCAGGGACTTGGTTAGGTACTAGAAACATAGAAGTGAATAAAACAGTTGCAGTCCCTGCCCCTATGAAAACCAGAGAAGACTTTCAGAAAAACCAATGTCTTAACACAGAACAGAAACATTGATAACAGTTAGAATGGCAAGTGTAGGGAATGGGGTATTTTTCTAGGGTTTAACCATTTTATGCAAAATATTTGGGGAAGTTTAACCTACACTACAGTTTACCAAGAGAAACATCTGACCCACAGAGGAAACCTTATTACTTAGTATCACATTTAATTCGAATATCTTGTCATGGAACCTGGGACTATAGTCTTTTATTCTTCTTTCTGTTATATAATAGTTGACATTTACCTCTTGTGTTTTTCCTTTAAACTGGACTCCACACACCCTTTCCGCCGTGGCTCCCATCCTCATCCCCCATTCACTCCACCCATCACTCTCTTGCAGTGGTCAGAGGACCAAGCACTGTTTAATTCCCAGGTAAGTAACCTCATCCCAGGCTGGGCTTCCCCTACTACCTAATATGCCATCCAAAAAAAAAAAAAAAATGACAATGTAAAATTGACTTTCATGGTCTTATTTATTAGATTCATACAAAAAAATTCACTGTATCTTTTAGCAAAAAAATCACTGCGTCTGTTTGGTTTTTACTTTTTGTGTACTTATTATTAAAATACTATCCTGTCAGTATATTCAGTCTCATTCCTTCCCCATATACATGGTCTTTCTTCCTATGACTTTCTTCCTGTAACTTTGGTGAAATGGACTGGGGTCAGAAGGCCTGTGTTCAAACTTGTATTCATTCATTCACATCCACTGGGCAAGTCAAGTGAAATCTAGAAATTTTGGATTCCTATAAAAAGGAAATAACACCTCCTTCATAAGTTTATTTGAACACTAAATAATTTTTTTAAAAAATCTAAGACTAGTTCTTAACTTATGAAATTTTCTCTATACACAAATTAATGCATTCATTCAACAAGATGAAATGCCACTAATCTTTCAGGTATTCCCCATTTTGTAGCTTTTTCCGATTCTGTTACTCTATAAAGTATGAAGTGCTGTACTTCACATGTGTCTGTATTACATGATCTGTATTACATTACACTATCATCTTTTGTATGGTTCTGTCTCTCTCAATATAAGCTTCAAAAGTAGAGAACTATTTTTAGTAGACTTAATTTTTAGAGCAATTTTAGGTTTATAGAAAGATTGCCCAGAAGATACATATTTCCCATGCACCTCGTCTGCCTCCCCCTCACCGTTTTCCCTCTGGGTATTAGCGTCTTGCATTAGCTCCACATTTGTTAAAGTTGACGGACCAGTACTGATACACATTGTTAACTAAAGTCCACATTTGATATAGGTTTTACTCTTTGGGTTGTACAAGTCTATGGGCATTGACAAATGCATATGCCATGTGTCCCCCATGGTAGTATCAATGTGCCCAAACTGCTGGCAACCAGTGATCTTTACATTGTATCCTAGCTGTACTTTTTTCAGACAGTCAGATAGTTGGAATCATACAAGATGTAGCCTTTTCAGACTGGTTTCTTTCACTCAGCAATATTTGTTTAAGATTCTTCCCTGCTTTTTCATGGCCTGATAGCTCATTTCTTTGTTATCATTGAATAATATGGCTTTGTGTGGATGTTCCCCAGTTGGTTTATTCATTCACCCTTTGAAAGGCTTCTTGATTTCTTCCATGTTTTAGAAATTATAAATAATCCTGCTGTAATCATTTGTATGCAGGCTTTTTGTGGACTTAAAATTTCAACTTATTTGGGTAAATACCTAGGAGCGCGATTGCTGGACATATAAGAGTATGTCTAGCTTTGTTAGAAACTGTCAAACTATCTTCCAAAGTGGCTGTGATATTTTGGATTTGCATCAGCAATGCATGAGAATTCGGTTACTCGGAGTGGAATGGGTTTTAGCCATTCCAATAGATGTGTACTGGTATCTCATTGCTTTAATTTGCAGTTTCCTACTGGCATATACGTATGATGTGAGGATCTTTCCATATGCTTATTTCACAACTGTATTTATTCTTTGGTGAGGTGCCTGTTCAGATCTTTTGTTTATTTTTTAGTTGGGTTCTTTGTTTGCTTATGGTTGACTCTTAAGAGTTCCTTGCATACCTGCATACCATCCCTCTATCAGATATTTGCTCTACAAAGATTTTCTCCCAGGCTGTGGTTTATCTTTTCAATTCCTTAATGGTGTTTCAAAGCACACAATTTTAATTTTAATAAAGTCCAACTTACCAATTCTTTTTTTCATGGATCGTAAAGAGCTATATGTTTTACCTTCTAGAATTTTTCCTTCTACTGCTACTGAGGTGGTCCTACTCAACTGTGTACCCACTTATCTATTGCAGTGTTTAGAATTTAGTCAGGAGCCTCTCGGTAGTTTTTGATAATGTGAGTTCAGCACTTTTGGAAGGCCCGTTAGACAGGGTTGTAGCAGGAAAGGATGGGCAGTTTACCAAGCTGGACATTTTGATGATGTTTTAATTAAGAGATTTACAGAAGTGAAGGCAGTTTAAGACAACCAGCATGGAATGTTGCAGCACCCCAGGCAACAGGAATCTCAAGCTCAAGGGGTCATAAGAGAAAACACGAGAAATAAAGCCACAGACAAGGTGTCACCTGTCAGGAGTTATAATTGTAGAAGGACACAGGTACTAATTAACCTGTGTAGAATCAGAGAGGGAATAGAGGGAATACGTCCTCCTGATCTCCCATCTTCTCCAGGTCCTCACATGGAATGAATTCAGGCAGAATTCAGAAGAAATCACCCTCCAGAGAAGAGCAGAAAAGAGCAAAGGATGGACAGTGCTGAGGGTCAAATGTTTCCCTCAAAAGTTCATGTATTGGAAACTTGATCTCCATTGTAACAGTGTTAAGAGGTTGGAAAATCTTATTACAATAACTGAAAGGTGGGGCCTTTAAAAGGTGAGTAGGTTGTTAGGACTGTGCCCTTGTGAATGGGTTGATCCATTCATGGAGTAGTGAGTGTGGTTCTGAGGGCTTTGTAAGGAGAGTGAGTGAGAAGGTTCTCTCTCTTGCTCAGCCATTCACACCACGTGACACCCTGCACTTCTGTAGAGAGTCACCACCAAGAGCAAAGACCTGACCAGATGTGTCCCCAGGGTTTTGGACTTCCCAGCCTACAAAACTGTGAGATAAGAAATAAATTTTATTTATTCCTAAATTATCCAGTTTCAGGTATTCTGTTTTAAGCAACAGAAATGGACTAATACGGACAGGGAGGGAAAGAAGGGAAAGAAAGAACAAACAGCTCAGGCAGTTTCTTTAAAATTAATTTGGAAGACGAAGAGGTGGAAATGCAATCTGAACAAGGTAGTTCTCTGGTTGACTGGCGGGAATATTCATACCACCTTGTCCCTTTTGTTAGAATAGTGCTGACAAAATGTGTTGATAACTCCATCCTGCCTCAATGCCCCAGCTGCAGGCTCCCTCTGACTTCCCACTTGGATACTACTCCGTCCCAATCAACCACATGGGCAAGAGCTATAATGGCAAAAGAATAAAGAAATCTAGAGACCATAAGAGGCAGCATATCTGCCAAGTCATTTGGCTGAGATGTGGTGGGCTGGGTGAGCCCGACTGTGCCATAGGATGAAGGGGAAATGTATGTGTGGAGGTGGTCAAGGGCAGTGGTCACGGGGAATAAGCTACAATCAGGTGAAGGACGGTTTACCCTGAATGCAGCTCGGGATTGTCAGAAAATCAGACACCCAACCCAAGTGTCTCTGGGATGAACAAATTAAGTTAACATCTTTATCCAGCTCTGTGTGGTAAGAAGACTCTCATGGAAAAGGAACTTTCCCCATTGCCTTTTTTAAAAGAGAGTTTGTCCCATGGCTGATGTTCTCCTTGGAGTAAAGAACTTAACTAATTGATATCTACAATCTATTCATGGACCACAAGAAATCAAAAGGTTTTATATTTTGGCTTAATATAAACATTAAAACTTGAAGACCTACACAAGTATAACCAACTTATTTTTGACAAACATGCAAAAGCAATCTGATAAAGGAAGGATAGCCTTTTTAACAAACAACAAATGGTACAGGAGCAATTGGATATCCATAAGAATTAAAAAAAAAAAAAAGAACTTCAACCTAAGTATCACACTTCACAAAAAAATTAACTCAAAATTGGCCGGCCCAGTGGCACACTGCTACAGTGCACCGCTTGTGAGCACGGCGGCGCTCCCGTCGAGGGTTCGGATCCCACATACAGACCGGTTTCCACTCACTGGCTCAGCGAGGTGCGGGTGCAGCGCTGAGGGTTGCAATCCCATTGCTGGTCCCGGTCCAGTACGGGCGCGACACTGAGGCTTGCGATCCGTGGTCGGACACGAAAAAAGACATAAAGGAAAAAAAAAAAAAAACTCAAAATTAATCAAAAACTTACATGTAAAATGAAAACTATAAAATTTTAGCAAAAAAACACCAGGGAAAAAATTGGGGATTTAAGGTTGGGTGAAGAGTTTGTAGACATGATATCTAATGCATGATCAATAAAGGAAAAATGGACCTCATTAAATTTTAAAATGTTGGTTCAATGAAAGACCCTCAAGGAGGATAAAAAGGTAAGCTACTTACTGAAAAGATATTTGCAAACCACATTCCTAACAAAGAAGTAATATCTACAATGTATAAAGAATTCTCAAAACTGAACAATAAAATTTAAACAGTGCTAAAATACAAAATAGTAACAACACCAAATGCTGGCAAGGATGTGGAGAAACTGGAATACTGTTGCTTTTATGGTAGGAAAGTAACATAGTATTACCACTCTGGAAAATAGTTTGGCACTTTCTTGGAAATACTAAACATACAATTACCATGAAACAAAAGTGAGAAATTTTTTTGTGTGTTACCATTTCATCTTTATAATGGTTCATGAAATGTAAAACGTCAAATTATTATAATGCTGGTCCAGTAAACCCATTATTATACAAAGACATCCTCTCAACAATCTGTATCCAGGAGATAGAACATGAGTCCATTTTCTAACTCTGTAAATATTTTTTTTATTCAGCACGTGAAATCTATTTCATTAAATAATTGTAATTTAGGATTAAGTCTCCTGTCCTTTGAGATCAAATTAAACAGATAAAGGAAAATCAAAGTAGAAAACCCAACGATAATAACTGTATTGTAACATCATTTTATTTTCAGCTACATGAACATCTTTCTCAGGTAATGTTACTAGCGCAACTTATTTATGGGGTTTTATAGTTTAGGGTAAATATATTTTTTAAAAAACTTATCTCTATTGTACATAGTTGTAATATAAAATGATTTACAGGCTATATTTCTCAGAAAGCAGGTTTAGACAGTAATCCTGCTAAAGAAAGTTTCTTATTTAGCCTATGTCATAGAATGAAAAGATATGATTAAAAACTCTTCTGATCATAATGCTTTAGACCATCAAAGGAATGTTCAGTTTCCTCCACAAAGAGCCACCAGGATTTTTTTCATAATCTTCCTTGGTTTCATCTTGTTGATTCAAAAATACAGTACACTTAATATTACCCTAATCATAATAAACATAAGATAGTATTTTTTTTTTTTTTTTGACCGGTAAGAGGATCGCAACCCTTGGGTGGTGTCACCTGCACTGTGCTCAGCCAGTGAGCGCACCGGCCATCCTTATATAGGATCCGAACCCGCGGCAGGAGCGCCACTGTGCACTCAAGCGCTGCACTCTCCCGAGTGTGCCATGTGGCCGGCCCTAAGATAGTTTTAATTATAGAAGAATTATTGTATTTGTAGACATTAAGTCAGATTATACATTACACTCCATCAATTACATGCGATCTTTGATAATACCATTCATTTCATTAAATCATATGTTTAGCAGATAACTGATATTTCTTGATTACTGTACAAAGAGCAATAGCTTTCAAGATTCAGATTAAGAACTTCTTTGAATTTATTATATTTTACATTAGAGCCATTATTTTCTAATAATGAAATATAATCTCCTCAGAATTGAATAACACAACATAATACCTAATTCACTGAACAGAAAGAAAGTTGTAAGCC
Organism: Galeopterus variegatus; assembly: GCF_000696425.1. Lineage (NCBI taxonomy): Eukaryota > Metazoa > Chordata > Mammalia > Dermoptera > Cynocephalidae > Galeopterus > Galeopterus variegatus. The sequence continues at coordinate 22,401 of NW_007738946.1, forward strand.
TGTTATTTATTTATTTTTTTTTTTACTTTTTCTTGGCAGACTTTAGTTATCCAAGGCAAATAATGAATTGAATTTAAACAGTTATCTATCTTTCAATCAGTTCAAAACTCCTGACTTTTCTGTCTTATTTTTCAATATGCTAATGAGATAACATGAATATATATTTTAAACAGTTTTACATATGACAAAATTAAGAAAAATATTTTGCAAATACGTTCCTAATCCCCTCACCAATACTCATCACAAAATAAATCATGAATGATGTCTATCTACAGTGGCAGAAACTCTACCACATTTTGTTGATAAGCTTATGTATGTATTATGCTGAACATTTCCATGATTTTGGTTGAAAATGTACCTGGTTTTCCAGTAGAAAATTTACTAGTAAATTTTACAGTGAAAGTTCGATTATCTTATGAAGTCTGCACCCTGATATATTGAATTAATCTAATATATGAAATTCACAGATAGAGCAAGTCAGCTCTT
>NW_007738946.1:23685-35811 GCF_000696425.1 Galeopterus variegatus
GAAGCTCTTTTTACTCTTCCATGTAATTTCTAGAAACCGTCTCCAGATTAAAACATACACACACACATATACGGCACATACACAGCACACACGTGGTAATGAAATGACAAGAAACATTAGCTGCAGATACAGAGAGCTTTTTACAGCCTCCTAATTGGTCTCCCACCATCCAGACTTTCCTCCGCCTAAACCAGACAATAATTACAAATAAAGCGAACTTTAGAAATTGTAAATCTGACCATCTAAGTCATGTATTTAAAACACTTCAATGGTCTTCTTTTGCTCTTAGGACGAAAACCAATCACTTTATCGAGGATTATAATATCCTGCCTAATTCTACAATCTCTTCCACTGTGCACCATTGCTCTAGTTATATTTCTTGCCTTGAAAGGGTTGTGTTACCTTTTGCTTTCAAGCCTGTGTGCACTTTGTTCCCGCCTCTTGGACCACCCTTGCTGTGTCTCCCCATCTCTTCCACCCTCATCCTCACCTGGCTCAGTTTCACTTAAACTTCACTCAAACTTCAGGTTTCAGTTTAGTTAACAGCACGGCTACATTCATTTCCAAATCTGGGGCACCTCTTTCCCTTTGTGGTTCCATAGGTAGTACCAGGTATTCCTCATCACCAGCTAAATACCACGCCAGACACAGCAGCCGGAGGGCAGCAACTGTGCTGCCTCCTATGTGATGGCAGCTATCACACTTCTCATTTCGTAGAGGCTCCTTAATATTATTTGAACAGTTAGATCTCTCTCTCTCTCTGAAGGCCTCTCTATCTTGGAGTTGCAAAGAAAAAAACAAAGACAACTTTATAACTACTCATTTGGGGGCTCAAAATATAAATATAGAAGTGGTATCCTATATAATACCATGCATGCTAGAGAGTAAGATTAAAGCGAAATAACAGAAGTTTCTCAAAAACTTCTTATATAACACTTTCTACATCCGTCATCATTAAATGATATTTTAAAAGATTTAGCTATTAATCCATGGCGTGAAAAACAGAACAATGAAAGACAAATGAAACTTAGAAAGTGGGAGATCAGAAAACTCACAAGCTTAGCAGAAGTGGGTTACTAAAATCACACATAAAAAGTGAAAGTATATCGCCCTTACCCCAGTGACTCAGGTTTTAAGCAAATCACAGGTAAGCCATAAATAACTTACAAGCTCACTTTACAATTATACCTATTAAAAAAAAATCACCAAATTTCACAGAAGTTTGTTCTGAGAAAGTAATGTATTACCTCTTACATTCAATAGAATAATGATTCTCCATAACGATAATGTGTTAAATGTGTGACTTTCTAAGAAAATGAACTTTTCTGTTCTCTCTACAAACAGTAATTTTGTTCTGAGTAAAACATATCAGTAGAATGGTACCTTCATGGCCTGATGAAGCTTCTCAGCAAAGAGAGCTCGTTTGCTTGTGGCACATTTTACTGTAAGAGAGGCAAATTTTAGTTGACATATTCACCACAAAAGAAGAAAGACGCATGTGAGAGAAACAAGAAATACAGAGTTTTGCCAACAGGATTCTGTTCCCCATGTCGTTCCTCACAGCCACCCCCCACCCACACGAAAGGAGACATTTGGCTTATGAGAAGACATTGATGAGTCTCCAGATGATGGTTTTGAATATCCTTTCCCCTGATATCTGTCTCCTATTCTACCTTAAATCCACCAAAAAGCAACTTTAATAGTTATTACTATCTTAAATATATTCTTCTTGGAAATGGAGGAACCAGTAGGTGTTAAAGGCCTACAAATAAATACTTTCTTCATGTTGTAATAAGAACATTAAAACAAAAAACCCACCTTGGGATAGGACAGACTTAAATATAAAGCAGCACCCAAATAATAGCACATGACAATTCACATTGCTATTTTTTTTGTTGTTGTTTGTTGTCTTTTTTTGAGATCGGCCGCACAGCGCTCAGCCAGTGAGTGCACCGGCCATGCCTATATAGGATCCGAACCCGTGGCGGGAGTGCTGCTGAGCTCCCAGCGCCTCACTCTCCTGAGTGCGCCACGGGCTCGGCCCTCACATTGCTTTTTATCTTGAAACTTGAAGTGAAATTTGTGGACCAAAAGCATTGGCGTCAACCAGGGCACAGGATCCACCCCAAACCTACTGAATCAGAAAACACATTTTAACAAGAATTCCAGAGGATTCATGTGCGTGGTAATGTTTGAGAGGCACTGCTTGAGAACATAGGTTCCGCAACCCTAGTGGTCATCTGAATAACCTGGGAGACCCTTAAAATGTACAGTTTTTCAGAAGCTAACCCAGACGTACTGAATCAGACTCCTGGACTTGCCCAAGATGGTACAGTTAAGCAGTGGTAAACCAGGATTTGAATCTATATTTATCTAATTCCAAATCCCATGCTCTTAATGACTATTCAGTGTGGCCTCTGCAGTGTGCCCCACTTGGTGCATTGCTTGGCATAAATGGGTGCTCAATAAGTACATTCCACCTCTCCATATTTTTGAAAGGGAAATAATATCGACTGTTATTAAGAAGGTTATCACACTGCCTTGTCAATCTTACATGTTGCCTCTATTTGAAACACAGATGCACCATGTCTGAGGACTTGTTTTTTGTTTTGTTTTGCTTTTTGAATTCTTTTTTCTTTTTTTTTTAGGCATGGGGCAGCACTGAAAAAAACATTTCTAGTTAGAAACTTTCTCAGCTCTAGGACTACATACCGATGGCTGTGAGGCATTTCTCAATGTCACATTTCAGCTCCAGGTCCAGAACTGTGTTCATGTTGTTCTGACTGTACTTGGTGTATTTCTGAAACACTGAGTATTAAGTTTAAACTAAGAGATGTACAAAAAATCCTATTCTTTAGCAAACTTTAGCAAAATCATTGAGACTGGTTCTGAGAATTCCTTGGGATAACTGAACTTCAACCACACATTTTAAAGCTATTTTCATAACTGAGCATAATATGGATACTTCATCTTCTCCTGGGAACATAACTCGCATGGCCATTTTGGTACTCCTGTATGTTTTGGGAAATGTTTGTAAGTGTTGACAGTAGTAGAAATGGCACGTGATTGACAACCATACACTTACTACCGCAGTGCTAAGTGCCATAGCAAATTGATCTTCCCTTACAGAAATCTCTGTGCAGTAAATTTCTCTTAAGTTTAGCATGGGAAAACAGTGTGCTAGTATAACAACGAGGTTTAGGTAATCATCATGACTTTCCTCTTGTCTTGGCTTCCAGAAAGCGCAGGGCTAACTAAATCTTGTGCTCAAAGGCCAGAACTCTTTCTGGGTTCTTTGTTTGTTTCTGGAATACCTACATACTCTTTTCTTCATTTAGCCCTGAGTTTTTTTGTTTTACTTCATTGTAATTTTATTTATTCTGTTTCATATATGGCTTCTTTCACATTTGTTCCAAATCATTTAGATGAATAAATACAGTGAAAATAATGAAATGATGTCTGACAAGCCAAGTCACATAAAGTGTTTCAAATACTATAAAATAGTGGCTGTACAAAGTTGGACAAATGAATAAATAGTAATAATGTGTGGGACACACTATGCCCATTTGATATAGGAGTGACACCGACAAAAAAAACTCCATAAACAAAATTTTTTCTTGTTACCTCTGTGAAGATGGGGATAGCTTCTGGTGGTGAGGGTAGTAGTGACCACGTTCACATCTGTCCCCTTTCTTCTTTCTCCTGCTTCATATAAAGCCTGTCAAGAGGCAAAAACATAAACACTTGATTATCTGCTGAAGTGGTATCTGCATAAGAATGTTAGGTCTCCTTAAAGATTTCCCAGGCAGCTGTTTTGTGTCCAATACAATCAGAGTAGGCAACACTGAGACTGCATGTTCTTTAAAGATAATGACCTAATTTTGTTTGTCAAGTATCGTCCACACTATCTCTAAAGGGATATCTCTATCTCTTGTAAACACTAAGACAAACATGAGTTTGCAGAATAAGTGCTTGTTGAATTAATTTGCTTTAAGATAATGCTCCATATCAAGATAACTCTAAGGAACTCTCTAAAAAAGATTTTTTATTCTTTATTGTCCAAAGCAATTGTTAGTAAATGGTACTTAAAAATCAATAATTCAACCATAACCTAGTTCTTGCATTTTGATGTTAGAATTTCTCAATTCAAATTCTGACTCTGTAATTTAAAAGCTGTAAAACTTTACCCTTACTACACTACTGATTTTTCCCTTTTGTAAGTGAAAAAAGCGAATCCCAGCCCTATTGTCAGGAGCACACTCTCTGTTAACTTTGAAATGTTAATTACCATCCTCCTGGATCACACTAATCCATGTAGCCTCCATACATATACATCTAAGAGCCCTGATAGTCTTAAAATGGAAAGTAAATTCAGAAATGTCACCAGCAAATAAGAATAACTTTTTATTGTGGGCAATTATTCAAATTCTAACTCTTATTTTTTGAGGTGCTTGCAAAATTTCTATTAAAATAATGAAACTTCCAAAGGACCTAAAAAGTTATTTTGGACCGTTCAAGCAAACTGATGTGATATGTATGCCTTTATTCAACAAAAAGTTAATGAGTGCCTATTATGTGCAGAATAATGTCCTGGTATATTGAAGGAGGTGGTGGTAGATAAGTAAGTTTCTACCCTTATTGACTCATTGTGGTGAATTTATATAGTGAATACAATTCCACAAGGAAGGCATAATACAAATAGCAGTTGTTTGTTTTTTTAAAACAGAAATCCAGGCTTTATTAAAATGGCATTTTTCTAATGTTGCCAATGGATTGGTACATAAATAACCAGCAATCTCACTGTATAAAATGATATATTTGAAAGTATATAAATATGTTATTATAGTTATATTATTACACTATTCCTACAATAGTTTTACTGTAGAAACAAACATCTAGAATCCATTTCAATGCTCACTGTTAAAACAATGTTAGATGTGCTTACTCTTTTCACTTCCCTTAATAAAAAAATACTTTTCCTCTTTTTATACCTGGTAAAGTGAAAATTCAGAGTTTTCTCAACAAAACAATTACTTTGGAAAGATAAATCAAATTCTAATTGTGGTCTTTTAATCCTCTGGGGCTTTACAAATAATGAGGTCTATTGAAAAGTTAAAGACTACATTTTTTTCTCTTGGAAGCTGTCCCTTATTCAGGGAATGAACATTAAGGAGCCATTGACCTCTGGGAGGATCTTATATTTCCTTTCAAATGAAAGGCATCTGGTGGAAAGTCCACCTAAGGCAGGGGGAATGACTCCAGCAGCATTTCGTAACTGCTTGCTCACCCTGGCGTCTGTATCAGCCAAGTCTTCATTACACCAAGATCCTCACATCAGTCACCCTGAAAAAACAATCCCATTAGAGCTCTTCTGTAACATGTAATCACATGGCTTACTTCATTCTCTTAAAACCAGATAAATAATATTCTATGAGAAAAAAGAGAGCCAAGGAAATCTTGTCATTTGAGACAACATGCATAAACTTGAGGGACACTACGCTAAGTGAAATTATCCAGACACAGGAAAACAAACACTTCACAATCTCACCTGTATGTGGAATCTAAAAAAAGCTGAACTTACAGAAGTAGAGTGCACAGTGATGGGGGCTAAGAGGGTGGGGAGGGAGGGAAGGAATGGGGAGTTGTTGGCCAAAGGGTACAAAGTTTCAGACACGCCAGAGAAATAAGTTTTGAGATCTGTTGCACAGCAGGGTGATTATAGTCAATAATAATGCGTTGTGTATTTCAAAGTAACTAAGAAAGTACATTTCAGATGTCCCACCACAAAAAATGATGGATATGTTAATTAGATTGATTTAATCCTTCCACATTGTACCTCATACATATATACATAATTACAATGTGTCAATTAAAAATAATATTAGTAAGAAGGAAATAAACAAAAAAAGAGTTAGTTACTCATTTCTAGAGAAAGTGAGAAAGCTCAAACCTAAAATTTGACTCTTCATAAAAGAAGAGGCATTTCCTGAAGTATCTGAGTTATACCTTAGCAAGAGAAAGCAAAGCCTTCTGAAAATCTCCAGAGGTGTCTGAGGTGATGTCTTTGGCTAGATCTCTTTTCAGTTCTGAGAAATAAGAAAAATAGATTTTGCAGTAAACTACTATTAACAATGACAATAATATGATAATATCTGGCATCTCTATATTGGCTTATAATTTACAATGCCATAATGTACAATGACTTTTGGGACACATCCAAATATTATCATCTTTTAATAAAAATAGAGAAATTAGAGGAGGTGAAATTTTGCATCATCACATTTATTTCCCATAGGCAGTGGAAGCAATTTGGATAATATTGTGAATGAAAAGCTACAGTCATAAAGCTTTTGCTAATAAGAATAAGTTGAGTAAGTGCATCTTATCAAATAATTAATTCTAAAAGACAGCATGGCAAAATTTGAGCAATAACAAAATTTGAACAATTGGATGCAATAACATCACAGTGAGGGTGTTAGTACCAACACTTTTTTTCAAGTATATATTAATTTATTCATTGAATTATTGATTTGTTCATTCATTGAATTACCACTGTTTGACAAGCACTGTACTAGATATTTAAAGTACAATAGCATAACCAGACTTGCCCTATACTTTCTCTTGTGGAAGGGAGTTTTGCTTAAATCGGATGGTTTACCTTCATGGCAGCACGGAGTTGATCAGCATCAAACTGAGCTGGAGTTTTTAGTAGAGCCAAGACAACTTCCTCAAGGTGACCAGTAAGGGCTTTCTTCAGAGCTTCCTCCAGGGGCTGTAGAAAAGGGATTAGCATACGGGCTTTTAAATGGTTATACAATGGTGGTATTCCTGATGTTTAGGTTATCTTACTACTTATCTTTGAACCCAATCATCTTTTAAAGTTAACTTCCTTTCACATAGAGAAGCATACAAGATATTTAGGAATGTTATCTTAATATTTTAGACATAGAGGAATTGGAATAAAGTTTACTGAATTCTTTGATAACTTCTTAAAGGATAGGATTCTTTATCTTTTATACAGGGGAGAAATCACAAAGTGCAAAACATAGGGGCTGTGTGTTAGCAGAAAACAGCAGTAAAAATACTTTAAAAGTAATGTATCAATAATGTTTCCAACCTTTGCAGTTTTCACTGCTCAAAAAGCACTACAATCAGACATGGCCATCATATAGTTTTCTAATTGCACCGCTTAAAAGAGAAAAGAAAAAAATTCTATATTTGATATACAAGATATAAAGCTTTCTTTTAAAGTAAAATTTTACGTAAATTTTACACTGAGGCATTAAAGAGCTCAAACTGAATTTTAACAGAAGACACATTTGAAACAGAACATATTTCTTATGACTAATAGTAATCTTGATGTTCAAAATAAAGATTTGTGTTCAGAACATTACATATGCAAGGAACTTACAATAAGAATGATAGATCTTGGATGTGTCCTGCGCAGTCTTGGATACGGTTGCATCACCGACGTCATCACGGATGTGACTGGCCAATCTTGGACACAGTCACATCACCTTGGATACGATTGAGTGCAATACGGCCACCAGGCTTTTACTCTAACCTCGTGGTTTCTTCAAACAAAAAATTCTTTACCTCGTGGTTTCCCAAAGGACCCTTCCCCTCCCGCCTACAGGTTCCCTCCATCTTGACTCCGTCACCCCTGCACACCATGCCCAGAGCAGCAGTCCACCTGATCCCACACACTAGCACTCCCTCCCCCTCCATGTCTGCGTTTTTGGCGCCCACAAACCCATATAAACGTTTTGTCCTCCTCCTAGTCCCTGCCCCGCCATTGTGAGCGCTGCCCGGCAGGTGTTTCCTCCTTTAATAAAGCCTGAACGGTACCCGGCATTTTGGCTCATTTTCTTTCAAAGATGAACAATGTACAAAACCAGTGCATTTGATAAAATCGATTCAGTTGCAACAAAGTGGATAAAAACTGCAATCCCGGTCTTGGAAACAACGGAACAACCATGGTTAGATCAAGAACTAGGTAAATACACTTCAGAATCCGTGTTTAAACTCAAATACAACTGAAATTAAATACCTGCAGTGACCACTCTAACCTGCCTTTCCTTTCTCCTGGAGGTATGAGCTTTGATCTGTTGACGTTGAGCGTTGTTTCTCTTAGTTAGAACGTCAATGGTGGCTGCTTCATCCACACCTGCAAACACAGGGTCACCAGACTTTAAAGTCAATTTCCTTCACTATCAATTGACATAAAATGATTTATGATCAAGACATCGGAAGTGAAATTCTTGACAAACTAAGAAGTATATCAGCCTTGGAAATAGATGTTACACACATAGAAAAGGGATGACATTCCTTCCATTCATTGGAATGAGAAAGGAAGAGGCCATGAATCGTTTCTGGCTCCCCACCTTGCAGTGTCTGATCTTACTTCAAACGCTTCTTCAAACAGGGAGGGCGCGTGCACACAGCGTGGGGCCTCAGGTGGAGGCGCCGAGGGCAAAGGTCGTGGTCCCCCCCACAGTCCCCAGGTGGACTTTCCGATGCCTGGGGACTTCTGGTGTCTGGCACCTCATGACATTGTGTGTGGGGACTGTTCGGAACTGCGGGGTCCAGACCGGCCAGAGCTCGTCCAGCCTTGGCGCGGGCTGTGCAGGCTCTTCGGTGCTGGAGCAGGAGCAGGGACCTGGCTCGGGCACCCAGGGGCTGCATGGGGACCGTCCCTGTCCCCAGGGCCATGGCCTGCTCGAAGCCGAGCTCGGAAGCAAACAGACAAAGTCGGGGTCCTCAGAGGACTGTCCTGAGCAGCGGGAGCCTGAGCTTGGCAGGTGTCCCAGTGACCAGGGCACAGTTGGTGAGGGGCGACGAGAGCATGAGGTCAGCGGGGAGAGGGGCTGACTGTGTAGGCCTTTAGGCCCAGGCAGCGGAGGAGGGGGCAGAGGTGAGCAGGGGGAGCCACCCTGGCCAAGCGCGGGGAGCACGAGGGCCCTGGGTCCCTTGTACTCACCGTTCTCGCACATGAGAAGCCCTGAGCAGAAGCATCCTGGGGCTCTTGTGGTCATTATTCAAGGTGCTGGTTTCTACAACTGAAGTTCAGGCTTTGGGTTCCCTCTACTGAAGTTCAGGCTCTCGGTTCCCTCCCAAATTTCCTCACCTGTTTTTCCTTCTCCAAACCCTAATTATCCCAGCAAGAAATAAAGCAAAATTTAGCAATAACTCCCTAGTGAGCTCAGTATGCTGGGGCACCCCTTAAATTGGACCTGATTTGACAGTGGCCTGTCTGAGACCCTCCCCCAAATCTTGTATTGTGGCCCCTACTTGGTACTTATCAGAGGCCCTTATCTAAAAGCTAAGTAAGATACATACCAGGTACGAGAAAAGAGTTGCACCTGTGGGTGATTTACTGAAGGTGTGAGGGGAGTTCAGGTCCCAATAGGATGGGGAAATTGTTGTTTTCTGGCACCTTGAACATTGTCCTCTTCCATAAAACACTGCAATAAAGCAAACATTTGTGCTAGATCCCGTTTCATTCCACATTCTCATAAGTCACAAAATATGTCACGTATCATTTGTTATTTATTTATGTTGCTTTTTAACATCTACTCGATTCTTTCTAAACACCAAACAGAGGTTGGAAAGAGATATATAGGAGGCTGCAGAGCTGAAAGAAGCCCATTTCTCTTACCTTGAAAATTAAGATCTAAACAACCTTTTTTTTTTTTTTAATAGGTGATAGCGTCCAGATCAACTATCTTCATTTTATAGGCAAAATTTCTGGGAAAATCAAGCCAAATTACTTCTAATTACTCAAATGTCCGTTTTCTGTTTCAATAAGCATAATTATATATTATAGACATTTTTTAGAGTGACAGAGAAAGGCAGCCTTGGTGAACATCCCCATGACCAAAATGCAGATAGAATGGTCTTAGGCTACCTTAAGGTTGTTGGGTCCTAACTTTTCCATCTCCAGGATTAATGGAAAACAACACTTACTATTTCCTTTGCTCTGTGTTAGCTAAATCTCTTTTACTCTTCTTTAAAATGGATGGCCCATAATTGGATCGGCTGAATGAATCTTTGTGGGTTGCCAGGATTGTATCTGCTGTAGACTGGATGCCCCTGCAACCTCACTGAAGCTTAATCTTCACTGTGAGTGTTGAGGGTGGGAAATCCTAGTACAGTAACTGAAAGGTGGGGCCTTGAAGAGGTGATTAAATTGTAGGAGCAGGCCTTAGGGAATGGATTAAAAATGCTGGTCAGGGGTGTGGTTCTGAGGGCTTTAACAGAAAAGAGAAGAGAGTCTGTCTTTCTCTTGCTATCTCTCTCTCTGCTCCACCATTTTTGCAATGTGATACCTGCCATCACTGAGGCCACCACCGAAGAGCGCCTTCACCAGATGTGTTCCCTGGACTTTGGACTTCCAGCCTGAAACTGTGAGCAGTAAATTTCATTTTCTTACAAAGTACTCAGTTACAGGTATTTTGTTATAAGCGACAGACTACAACGGTATTAATAATTCATTAGTTTGTAAGGAGGACCTGCTCAAAACCTCTGAGTCTAGTTTCACATCTGCTATTAAATTATGATGGAATTTTGAGCAAATTATGTTTTAAAAAGGATACTTATACTGGCACTTACAGTGCAAAAAAAATTGTCAAGTGAGAATTGTATGTACAGCAAAACTGTCCAACAAAATGAGGGAAAACCTTAGACATTCCTAGATAGTCATAAACAAAAGCTGATGGAGATTATTCACACTGGAGCTTCTTTCCGAGAAATGTTAAAGGGAGCCCTGCAGATTGAAATAGAAGGATTGTAAGCATTAACTCAAGGACAGTATAACTCCAACTCTTTCAAAAAATTGAAGGAAAGGAAATAATGTTCTAGCACATTCCAGCTCCAACTCTTTCAAAAAATTGAAGGAAAGGAAATAATGTTCTAGCACATTCCACGAGGCCATCATTGCCCTGATGTTGAAGCCAGAAAAAAACACTATAAGAGAAGAAAACCATAAGGCCAAGATTGCTCAAGAATATCATTGCAAAAGTCTTCAACAAAATGCTAACAAACTGAGTTCAGCAGCATATTAAAAGCATTATACACCATGACTAAGTGGGATTCATTTCTAGAACACATTGTGGTTTGATATGTAAAAACCAATTAAGTACACCACACTGACAGAAGGACGAATCAGGTAAAAGACACTACATGCAACTGATGCAGCAAATGCATCTGGCAGAGATCAACACCGTTTCATGATCAAAATCCCTCAATAAACTATGAATAGAAGTGAACCATTACCAAGCAAGAGTTTCCTGCCCAACACACACAGAACTCCGTAGTATTGTGTCAAATTTTGAGAAAAGAAAAGGCTTTTTTTTTTTTTGTAGGTTGACCAGCTAGGAGACTAGAGTCAAGGTGCTCTCAAATCTATCTCTCTGACCAAGGGTTGGGCGGATTTTAACTGTCACTTGGTAAGATTGATTGGCTAACTTTGCGTCAGGCCACATGCCTGGGCAAGAATGGACTGACAATCTCTGGGTTGGCCATGTGTAACAATGAGGCAAAATATATTGGCTACCTCCTAATCAGTACACAGGACAGGATTTAATCTGATTCTCTGCTCTAAGTCATGGTGCTGAAACTTACGAATGCTGAATTGTGCTTGCTGAAGGACCTCTGGCTTTCAAAACGGCTCTGGTGTTTCACCTTCCTGCCCTTGACTTCCTCAGATGAAAGAGTGGTTCCTGAGGGGCTCGAGGTCTTCTGGTGAGCAGGGCCCTTCTCCCTGTGTGTGCTAAGCTTACATCCTGCAAGACAACTTGTGAGACAACTTGAGATAGGGGGAAAAACAGTATGAACTTATTTGAGGTGGTTTCAGTTCCTCCTTTTCTTTCTACATTCTTCCATTTTGATGGAATGGGGGGCAATGGCAACTCTATCTAATTCCTGCTGGAAATGGGTGCAAATCAGGATGTGAGGGAAGGAACTGTTTTGCACTTAATTGTAGATATTTACTGGAGATGGGGGGAAAGTGGGAGAGGACAGCCTTGGATGGAGGGGTGGTATCCATAGCTTCGGGGCCAAAGGCAACCTTGATGACATTATTTCAGAGGCACTGCCTACCAGGCCGGAGGTGAATGCAGGAGCTGG
>NW_007738946.1:36311-37981 GCF_000696425.1 Galeopterus variegatus
GGACACTGTGGAAGGAATGGGATTCCTGGTGGATGCAAAGGTCCTGGGGGGAGGGACGGGAGGCGAGGCGAGGAAGGGAAGAGGAGGAGGGGGGTCTACACACACGATTGGCAGGGGGCTCCATTGTGTTGTAGGTGGGAGGCCTGAGGGAGAATGGAGCGGGGGTGGGAGGTGTGGGGAGGGCAGAGATGGGAAGCCCTGCAGCTGTGACTGAAGGAACAGGACCTCCATTCTCATTGGTTGGAGCCCCTGGAATGGGACTGGACCTAAAGAGAGGAAGGGAGTCAGCAGGGACAGCCAAAGGAGTAGGGTTAGAGAAGGTGCAGGTTATTTCCTCCCCAGTGTTCAGTGTTTGGTGTTTGGTGGGGGAAGGGAGAGGGACAGACAGGGTCGGGGCCCAGGTGGGAAGGCTGGAGTCCGTGGTGGTGGCGGTGGGAGTAGCTGGTACCTGCACAGGTGGGGAGGGCTGGCCTGAGGGGCGCTGGAGTCTGCCCTGGCCTCTGTCCCCTCCCGAAAGGCCTCCTCTTCATCCTCCAAGATCCTGCTGCTCCCGCAGCCCTCGGTGCGCTCCCAGGTGGCCTGGTCTTGCTGGCCACTCTACGGGGAACCTTAGGAGGTGGGGGCAGCTCATCTGGACTCGCCAGTAGGGGCAGGGGCGGTGGCATCGGCTTCCTAGGTTTCCTGCAGCAGGGCCCCTGTGGCTCCTGCCCAGGCAGCAGCGAGCAGCCCAGGAATGGGGCAGCGGGCGCCGCTGCCTCTGGGTGCGGCCTCACTAGGGACAGGTCACCTCCAGCATGTCTGTCTGTGCTGGGAATGGCATGGCCTTCCCAGAGGCGGCTGGTGGGAGACATCGCCTCAATCACCTTCAGGCAACGATGGGACAGGAGACCAGATGCCATAGCAGGGACCTCCTTCTTGGGCCGAGAAGGAAAGAGGTGCTGGGGAGTGGGGATCCTTAGGGCGCCCGAGCATCTGACCATCAAGGAGTTGGGATCAGAGGGCACGGGCTTCTTTGGGGCGTCCCCCCTGAATGGCCAGGGAAGGATCCCCACAGAGAAGAAGTTAGCCCGCCCGATGGGGTCGTGCCTCTTGGCGGCGATGGAAAAGCCACCTGACAAAGGCACCCGACCCCGCATCAGGCTGGGGTTCTGGCCATCAGGGCTGGGGGAAGGTGCAGGAGCCGCGGGTTGACCCCCAGCGAGGAGGAGAGGGTTGGGTCCGGGGGCCTCGAGTGGCCAAGGAAGGCTAAGCCGGGGCCGGTGGTGGGAAGGGGGACAGTTGGCAGCGATGGACATGCCAGCTGACAAAGGCACCTGACCCCGCATCAGGCTGGGGTTCTGGCCATCAGGGCTGGGGGAAGGTGCAGGAGCCGCGGNATGGGAAGGCCTGTGACACTAGGGGCTCTGGGGAGAGAGGCTCTGTGCTGCTGCCCAGCAGGGGTCCCACATGTGGGCTGAGGGGTGGTTTGTGGGCCACAGGGTTGGTTAAGATTTGGGGAGGCACATGGGAGCTGTTGTGTAGACAGGTGGGGTGCTGCTGTCTCCTGCCTGTGTAGAGTGCGTCTGCCTCCTCGTGACATGAACTTGGTAAACTGAGGGAAAGCTCATAATGGAGGGTGCAGGAGATCAACAGACTACAGCCATGGAAGGAGGGATCGTGTCCATGTCCTC
>NW_007738946.1:38769-39178 GCF_000696425.1 Galeopterus variegatus
CCATCAGGGCTTGGGGCAGGTGCAGGAGCCGGGGGGTGACCCCGGGCAAGGGGGAGAGGGTCCCGGCCGGGGGCCCCGAGTTGCTGCTGACGGCGAGGCCGGGGCCGGGGCCGGGGCCGGCGGCGGAAAGGGGGACGAAGAAGCTTACTAAACCAGTTGCCCATTTTGAACAGGCGACGTGCCGAACGATCAAGAGAAACCAAGGCAGGAACAGAGTCCGCTCGCAGCCTCCACGTCTCCTCAGTACCGAGCAAGCTCTGAGCAGCTGGGCACGGGTTGCTAAGCAACGTGCATGTGACGTCACACTGGGTAACTGACAGGACAGGCACAGGGAGAGCGCGGGCGCACAGCGCGGGGCGTCAGTTGGAGACACCAAAGGCCTTGGTCCCGCGACAGTCCCCAGATTAGG
>NW_007738946.1:39684-39904 GCF_000696425.1 Galeopterus variegatus
CAATAGTGGCTTTGTTAGAAAAATAAAGGCCCTTCAAACAATGTGATTCCACCTCATCTTAAAATAACTGGGCAAACTGTAGACCCTGGCAGTCAGCCTAGCCTATTCTACTCTGTTCTATTCAGCCCTTTTTATAGTGACTTGAAAACTTAAACGTGATAAACGGATGCCAGGAAGAAGAAAAGAGGGAAAAAAGGAGAAGGTTAACAGTTTTTTTGGT
>NW_007738947.1:0-14599 GCF_000696425.1 Galeopterus variegatus
CTAGCATGTCTGATAAAATGTGGGAAAAGCCTAAATTAAAGAAACAGTTAGATTTTATACATGAAGTATTAAACAAAGGCTATTTTGCAAAATAACTCATACTTCTTTCTGTTACAGATAACCATCTTTTGGTCTTCAATTAAAAATAGTTTATACATGATAGTTGTCCTTTTTTTTTTTTTTAATTACAGAATTACTAGTAGTGAAATAAATGCAAACAGAATAAATGTCCATCAATAAGAAAATCACCGACCAAATTATTACAGAACCATATCATAGGACATCATTCAGTACTTAAAAAATGAATTATTTACATATTAACTAAAATGGTGGGAGTTCTATAGTGTCAGCACCTCTTCCTCAATTATTTTTTCTCTCTTTTTTTTAACTTTTGATTTTGAACTAATTTCAGACTTACAGAAAACATTTGAAATATGACAAAGAATTTCTGTAACTCCCTCACCCAGCCTCTCCTAACCCTAATAATCTTACTTTACTGCAGTACAATGACCAAAACCAAAAAATTAATATTGGTGTGATTCTGTTAACTAAGCCAGGGATCAGCACACTTCTTCTATTAAGAAAAAGATAATTAACATTTTAGGCTCTTTGGGCCATTCAGTCTCTGTTGCAGCTACTCAACTCTACCACTGAAAAGTGAGAGCATCACAGATAATATATAAATGAATAAACATTAAGCAGCTGACCTGTGAACTAAAGGTCTAACTCTCATTTCACTAGTTTGTCTTCTTTCTTCATTCTTGGATACTGTCTGGAATCCTACACAGAGTTTAGTTGTTATTTCTTTTCAATCTCTTGCTATCTGTAAAAATTTCTTAGTCTTTCCTTTTCTTGAAAATTATGAAAAATGTCGATCAGTTATTTTTGTTAAATGTCCCTCAATTTGCATTCATTTGATGTTTTTTCATCATTTGTCATGAGCTTTGTATTTGTGCAAACCTCACAAGAATATTGCAGAAATCAGGCTGTGTTTTTGTCAGGGCATCATATCACAGGGCCCATGATGTCATATATCTCATTACCGGTGATGTTCCCCTTCATCACTTCATTAGGGTGGCTTCTACTGGGTTTCTGCATTTAAAATTATCTATTCTTCCCTTTGTAGCTAATAAATATCTTGGGGTAAATCTCTTAAGACTATGCAAATTCCATTCTCAAACTTTCTCCCACAAATTTTAACATCTTGTCTGAAAAAAAGTATTACTGTGATGTTTTCTGAATAGTGATATTCTGTCCTTCATTCCTTCTACATTTATTAGTTGAAATTCTACCATAAAAAATAGATGTTCCTTCTCATTCATTCATTTGATTATATCAGACTTGACTCATGGATATCTATTTTATTCTATGGCTTATAATCTAATAATATCATAACTTATTTTACTGCTCATATTGTTTGGGTGGCTTCCACATTTTTTCAACAAGCTCCAATTTTTACAAATCTCTTCTTTACTCTGTGTTATCAGAAGATGTTTCAAACTTGTCTTGTGTTTTACCTATTCTGGTCTTAGAATAAATCCACTTATCTAAGGGTCCCTGGTTCCTTTTATTGGAGAATGTTTATTTGAAACCAAGAGCTGGACACAAATTGTTCTCATTGCTGCTGGTGTGTTATCATTTCTGAGTCTTTTAGTAAAGGAGTGAACTCCTAGGAAATATATGCATGAGAACCAATTTACAGAAATACACTCATCTATTGATTCCAGTCCCAACACCTCAGGACTCATTTTTGCCTTCCCTTTTCTGTTTGCATTTTTTTTTCACTGTTCTGAAAAAATGGCTACTATATTGATGTAGTCAATGCTCATACATACACAAAATAGTTTAAGAATTACTAAAACACACCCTTTTGAAAAACATATTTACTAAATAGATTACAATATTTATGTACAGTTATTTTTTTCTTTATTCTTACAGTATCCAGGCAAGGTATTACTTTCTAAAGTTGCTTAGGTTAGTTATTTTGCCCCTGTTCTTTTCTATGTGGTTATGTTATTCACTTACGATTAGGATTATTTATTAGTGTTTCGTGTTCTATTCGTGACATTTTGTGTGTTACCTCCACATCCCACTTGGTTTTCTTACTTATTTACTTTTTGGAACTGTGAAGGGTATGTGGACAGTTACTATAGTTGAAGAGTCAGAGCTATTCAAAAAGATATGCTGAAAAAGTGTTACACCCTCTTCATTCTTGCTACCCATTTCCATCCACCCTTCTTTCCCCCTTTACTCACCCATCCCTGTAGGGAACCGATTTCTTCAGTCTCTGGTTTACTTTCTATGTTTCTCTCACATGAATGTGCATATCATGTGCATTTTCATATACACTATTCTTTCTTACATTAAGGATAGCATATTACAGATAGTCCCTGTACTTGCAATGGCCATTCTTCCAAAAAAAATTTTTGACTCAAAATTTGATATTGTGCTCAATGGGGAAACTTCACAAGAATGTGAGGATATCTTTTGAATGGAAGAGATAACTTTTGATGGAAAGAAACCTATGCATCAAGACAATTGTGAGCTTAGATAAAAATTCTGTGGCAGGCATGCTAATAAAAAGATAAACAAAAGATAAAAATATACAATTCAAAAAAAGAAAAAAAAGGTTTAAATATATACTAAAAGATTCTCAAATCAATATTAGAACTGCATTTTTAGTAAAATTAAAAACAAAAGGTCAATAATGTCAACTGATTGAAAAATAATGTGTGAAAATAATCACTCTTTACTATTAATGGAATTGCACACTGGTACAATAGTTTTTGTTTGTGATTTAAAAATATCAAACTTGTAAAAATATTTAAGATATGCTTTTAAGTTAAAAATTATCTGACTATGCAATTATTTAATTTCTAAGCAAAAAGTAACATAATCTATATGGGTAACATACATATTTAAATTTTTTAATAAAAAATTTCTGAAAATATACACATCTATGTACATAGTGGTTCCCTTATAGTAATAAAGAAACTATAAACTTGTATGAAAAACTAATTTTACATTTTATTTATATCCTTCTGTATTTTTTTTTAAATCAGCTTGTATTAATGTACGTCCTTTGAAATTTCATACAAAGAATCTATTGTCAGCAGAACAGTTTTATTCAAGAAGTTTCATGGCTAGAACTCTGGAAAGACCGATGGAGAGAGTATCACACAGGTAATAACATCTTATCTAGAAGATCAGAGAAAGGGTAGCAAAAAGTAGGGTGTTGTCTCAGGCTGAGCAGGGGATACTGGGATGAACTTTAACTCCAGGACAAAAGCCTAAATTCCTGGCAGACTTGATCGAGGAATCTGCAGGTGGAGCTGTGCTAGTTTCATTTGAACTCTGTCTGATGCTATTCAACATCATGTAGAACAAGCAAGGCAGGCACAGTGTATAAGCTCATCTAGTCTTTGGCCTGCTGTACTGAGTTGCAGTCAGGTCCTTATACTTTATAGAATAATCTCACTAGTTTCATTTGAACTCTGTCTGATGCTATTCAACATCATGTAGAACAAGCAAGGCAGGCATAGTGTATAAGCTCATCTAGTCTTTGGCCTGCTGTACTGAGTTGCAGTCAGGTCCTTATACTTTATAGAATAATCTCATTTATTCTCACCCCTAGAAGCTCCCTTACCTTCTTTAGACGAATATGAACAAATGCTTAAGTCCTTTTTCCCTCTGGATTAAAAAATATGAAAGCGTTAGTTTGCTGTTGCAAGGCATAGCTAAGGCAGGAAGTAGGAGTGGACAGTTGATGAAGTACATGAGTTGATGAGGCTAGTGGGAAACACTTTCATGTGGCACAACAGCAGGAAAAGATTCAGACACATGTTGATCTATGCATGGGACGGGACCCCAGGAAAAACAAACTGTCTGGTACCCTGACATGCCTTATGGGAAAGAGGTAGGCATGGAATGAGATAAGAGAAAATGTGATATTAAAAGACACCAGCTCTACCACTACCACACTGAAGGCAAGTGGAGGACCCAAAGGTCTTGAAGACCATTTTTGTTGTCTGAAAATAAGGCGATTTGTTTCATTCTTTGAAATTTTACTTTCTCTCTACGCTCCTCCCCCTTTTTCACAAGGCTTTCATCCTCACACCCTATAGTACTATATTCAGCTGTCTCCTCCGTACATGTAGGACTCTCACTGTTAGTGGGAGTTATTCACTCACCAAGAGACTAATGTGGTGGCCAGGTGCTTACCATTTCCCATCCAAGTGCCTTTGGTACATGTGTGTCCTCAGGCATTGTGTGGCTTCCATAGTACTATAAATGACCTGGGCAAGGAGACCACAGTCTTAATCTTAGGTAATTTGGGTTTGTAAATTTGAATCTCCACCAATTCATTTTTTAAGATTTAATCTGGTTTGGGCCCCCTTTTTCACAAGGCTTTCATCCTCACACCCTATAGTACTATATTCAGCTGTCTCCTCCATACATGTAGGACTCTCACTGTTAGTGGGAGTTATTCACTCACCAAGAGACTAATGTGGTGGCCAGGTGCTTACCATTTCCCCTCCAAGTGCCTTTGGTACATGTGTGTCCTCAGGCATTGTGTGGCTTCCACAGTACTATAAATGACCTGGGCAAGGAGACCACAGTCTTAATCTTAGGTAATTTGGGCTTGTAAATTTGAATCTCCACCAATTCATTTTTTAAGATTTAATCTGGTTTGGAGTACTAATAAAAGGGTCAGCCATATAATTTAGCACCTCATCAGTGTCCAGGATATATAAAAAATGTAAAAATTAGTTCTAAGTTATATCTACTAAATTATAAAACTTTTTTGTCAGTCTGTCTTTCAGTTTTAGTTTGGTATTTCTGAAGAAGATAGAGACAGAGAAACTCTGCAAGGATATTCTATAGGCGGATTCTTATGAAAATAATGCAAAGTAGAAAGTGATGGAGCCACCGGCAAATGTGCTATTTTACAACTAGATATTGTTATTTATTAAATGATTAAAGATTTTGTTCAAGGAAAATATAGTTGCAGTTAAGAGATTTCCTCTTAAAACAAAAGAGTAATCTTATCCTTACTCTATAAGCAACTTCCTCCAATGAACACGATAAATATTATGCTTAGACTGAAATAAATTTTAGACAGAACACTTCTACTTATGTGATTTTAAATTTTTCTCAGAAAAGCACTCTAAAATGAGGTTTTCATACAGGGGGGATCATAAACAGAAGCAATGACAAGAGATGTCTTTTTTTTTTTTTTTTTTTTTTTTTTTTTAGTGTTCACTGCCATTGTCTGACCTTCAAGCATATGGAGAGAATCTGGATTTGTGGTCTGTACCTTTTGACATAAACTGTGCTGAACACATGGCCTTTCCAAAAATACTGCAGGAAACACTTCTCTGAGTATCATTCATCATCTCTTTTCACAATGACATCTCATTGCAAAGAGAGGTGAAAATTGTTGAGTTGATGGGGAACAGGAAAAATAATTAACTTGGTAGCTAATAAAAGGGCATTTGAAAATACTCGTCAATTATGCTGATATATTTTGTGTATAATCCATGCACTAAGACTTGCATAAAAACTAAAGCTTTATCAATACAGAGGGGCACATCTGCTTCCTTTCTTATTACTTTGCCATTTGTATTTGAGATAATGCTTCCAATGACAAAGGAAATCTATTCAAACATATTTATAAAAATTAAAATTAAATTAAATTAAAATTTAAAAAGCTGTGCTGTGGATTTTTATATATATATAATGCATAGCTTGGCAAAGATTAAAAACAATTTCATCTCATATACTATTTTTCTTTAGATCCTCAGTGGACAAGGGAAGAAATAATGTATTTCTTTTCAGCTTAAACCAGATATATAACTTTATTTGGGGCATATTTGGATAAACTAGATACGTTTTATTTTTCCTTCAAAAAGTAAAAATATTTTGAGTAAGTATGTGATTTCCTTTTTTAGTATTCATTACATACATTCAGATTAGGGATCAGTATATTAAACAAGATCAGAGAGGTTGTAAATAAGTTAACAGCTACTATTTTGCAGAAGTAGAACTTGAACCTAGGTCTGTTCAGTGCCTAAATCTTTACTCTGTGCACAGTCCTACATGGTGTCAGAGAGGCTGATCTTAGAAACTCTTCTGGGTTTATAATAAAGGAGATTCAGAGAAGTGTCTTAGGCCAATGGTACCAAGCACAAGAATGGGACAGTGTTTGTACTTAATTTGAAAAAGAATCGCAAAACTAAAAGGAATTGTAGGGATCGGTACCTGTACACAGAAAGTTTTTTTCCTGTTGATGAGCTTGCATCAAAACCATGAAATCAGCAAAGATTATAATTGTTACCTAGGCTTACTTTCTTCTATGCAATTTCCCCCTTTTGATTATAACCATAGATCAGTTTGTACATAGTCATTAATTCCATTTGAAAATAAAGTTAAAATACAAATAACTTTGCAATCACATAGACATCAATTTACGTTTACAAGTTAAGGTTGTTGCTAAGGTAACAACATCATATTATATATTTAAATGAAAATAAATGTTGCGGGGGAGTTGATTATAATGTTTTTGCTATTTTCCCTTGTTCCACAGGTTGCTAGTGCAACTGAGTTGGCAGAGAGTATGCATTTAGGCAAGAATTCTAATATCATACTTTTTGTTATTCTGTAGGGAAAAAATAAAAACCTTTTTCTCAACAGAATAACAGCCCTACCTCTCAAGGTCAAGCTTTCTACTTAATCATCTATATAAATTGTGGTGATCCAGGAAAAGTTCTGAAGACTGATTAGGTGAAAAAGAGGTGTTTATAGGTTTTTTATACACTGTTGGGAAGATACATAATGAATGGACAAAAATTGCATTTTTAAGTGACAGTTCACAACCTAACTAAATAATGAGTGTATTGAGCATTGTCTCTATTTTCACCCAAATCCAAGATTTGATATACAAGAGGTCAACCTAGCACACTTCGAATCTTATATTTTTAACAAGTTTATTATGTTCATTTTTCCTTATGATCAGTTAATCATTCAGTCAAAAAAGAATGACTTATTCATCAAAAACTAGAGAATTTGAAGTAACTGTTACAGTCCAGAGAAGCCTAAGTACACATGACAACTAAATGAAATGTGGAACCTTGGATAGGATTCTAAGAAAAAAGACATTAGGTAAAAATGAAGGCAATACCTTGAGATTTCATCAAGATGGCAGAATAGATGGTCCCCAGCATCACTGTCTCCCACAACCAGTCACTTTACAGCTATTACAAAGCAAAGACTGCCAACCTGGGACCACTGGAGCTCAGCAGAAGAGGAGAGACCGGTGGAGTTAGTGAAGGCAGGAAAGATGCAGCAAGAGAAAGAAGAGACTGTTCTGACCATTTCAAGCCCTGGACTCTTCAGGGACAACCTGGTGAGGGGCGGGAAGAAGTTGTGGCACAGAGAGCAGGAGCTGGCAAAAGCTGCAGGTGTGCCCTTTGCGTGAAGTTGCCTGGAGTTTGCAGAAGAGAAGAAGGACTCAGTGCGTACCAGACCAGCCCCCAGGCCAGCAAGACCACTGATCGAGTGAGGGGCCACATCTGACTACAAATAGGAGCAACCCAGAGGCTAGTGAGTCACAGTGAGGGACTGGAACATGGCCCAACCCACAGGAAGTATTTGGAGTGTGGGGGTCGGGGGAAGGCTGGCCTGCCAGGAAACATTGGGGTGCAGCATGGGCAACTGATGTGCCTTCCAATTGGCACAGGCCCACTCAGTGGAGACTGTTCAGGGAGACAGAACTGCAGGGGGTGTTGTTTGCTGCAATGACTAAGTCCCAGGCCAGAATTTCCACATAGCCCTGGTATCCCTGACCTCACAAGAACCAGAAATGATTAAAACATCAACAATTAAAACCTGAACTGCACAAAAAGCCTTCTCAAGAGAACCACCATCAAAACAGCAATTAAGGTCAACCACAGTGACTCAAGGGCTGAATATGGGGGTGCAAGTGTGATGAATATGGGAGTGCAGGTGAAGTAAGTCAGTGCAGAAAGACAAATACCACGTGGTCTCACTCATAGGTGGAATCAAACAAAAAAAATGGCTATCATAGAAGTAGACAGTAGAATAGTGGTTACCAGAGGCTAGAAAAGGAGGAGGGTGGAAGGGAGGAGAAAGGATGACTAATGGGTACAAGACTATGATGTCTACCCTATGTGATTTGTTGTACAGTATATGCATGTATTGAAACAACACACTCTACCCCACAAAATAAATATAAACAAAATTGAAAACAAATTAAGGAAATGTAAACTCAAAGCATGATATTTAGTTAGTATTATAGCAATATTGTTTCTTAACTTTTGAAACAATATTGTTGTATAAGATGTTAACAGTGGGAGAAACTGGGTGCAGGGTAAACAGAATTTTGTAGTCTCTTTGCAGTTTTTCTATGAAACTAAAACTTAAAGTAAAAAGTTTATTATAAAAATATACAGTGGCTAACCTAGGTATGGAGATGTAGTAGGAGAAAAAGAATTGTCTATTCAGGTAAAGCAAAACTAAAATAAATTATTTCACTTGAGAAAACTGAAAAAGGAGGTTGTAATAAATCTTTGTCTCTATCTTTAAGCTTCCTTCTTTGCATTCTTTCAAATTATGCTGCTAACTAGAAATAAACTAAGGGCAGGTAAAGCAAAACTAAAATAAATTATTTCACTTGAGAAAACTGAAAAAGGAGGTTGTAATGAATCTTTGTCTCTATCTTTAAGCTTCCTTCTTTGCATTCTTTCAAATTATGCTGCTAACTAGAAATAAACTAAGGACTATATGGGGGTGTGAAGAAAATGGAGTCAGTATAGTCAGGCCCCTTTGCCTCATGTTCGGATGGGTATGATTCAACACATCCGTTGTAAACAAGTTATATAAGAGTAGTGTAACTGCACATGTCCACCCATATACTCATTGGCTCATTGCCACTATTGTGTACTTTTGGTATAAAAGACAACAGCTCTGCACCGCTGGCCAGCAGAGCTTGCATTGGAATGAAGTGTGTCTACCTTGCTATCAACTGCCAGAATCTTTTTTCAACTACCTAACTTGTGACCTGCACAGGACGGAGCAGAGGAGTCTGTGAACCAGCCCAACAGGAAGTCATCTCCAATTGCTCAAAAGACCTTGAGGGGCTGAGTGAATAAGCAAGACATTCTTTCTTCTTACCCTCACAATAAAGAGGTAGAGAAAACTGTATTCTAATCTAAAGAAGTTGAAAGAAAAAGCTTGCAGCCACATGGCTTCCTTTAATTTTGCAAACTTCCGCTTACATTGCACAATTCTACTCCAAAAATGGTATGCTTCTAGGTAGCCAATTTAACATCTTTAATACAGAAAAGTGTAGTAGTCTGGCAAGTGTTGCTTCAGGTAGCAGCCACCCCATTTTCCAAACATAATTTAGCATAAACCAGTATTCTAAATAGCAAAATACAAGAAAAGAGCAAAACCAGATACTCCTCATTTTCTAATCAAGATTATTCTTTACTGTTTTCTTCATAAAAGGAGAAAATGAGTTAATATTAACCTAAAATCTCACTTAATTTGGAATGACTTCATATTACCTTCAAGTGTTACCCAGAAAAGGATGTAAGGTAAGCAGAGGTTATTTCTGATGCCTTCTGACCTTCTCCAGTTAGCTGGTTAAATCACAATAATGTATGTCTTCCAGAGCCCCAGATCATATTGTTCATTTCTGCTTTTTGCTCAAGTATTTCCCTTTCTCATTATTCTGCTTCTCAAATTACACCTGTTAGTAATAGCTTCCTCTCACTTTCTTGTCATGGCAACTTCAGTTTCAGTAATAACTTATAAAAACCAGAGAGTGTTTCATGATGTATTTTCCCTTATTTTGTCTTTCCTTTCTATGGGAGCATGTTAGACCACATCTCAAGTCTCATACAAAGGGCTGAAAATTTAAAAGCAAAAGTCTTTTTTTCATATGATAACATTTCTCAAAGTGACATTTTATAACAACTTAAACCCCAAGATTAGCAATCTGAGCAAGAGATTCCTGGTGTTTTTATTTACAGCATTCCCAATTAGAGTGTTCAAAATCTACATACATTTATTGCTGCAATGTTTTTATAAATAAATTACATACATCTCATGTTGCACATATAAGAAAGTTATAAGCCATATATTTGCCTACCTACATTCTATTCCAGGGATTTGGAATCATTTTTCTGCCTAAAATCAGCTGGGTAAACTTATTAAGAATATAGATACTTCGGGCCCATGCTAGGGATTTTGATTAGATTAGGGTAGAGTGTAGGAATCTACATTTCAATAAGTACCCTGGGAAATTATGGAGCAGATGGTTCATGGGTTGTGGTTTTAGGAATGCCTCCTTTCTCTCTGATGTCTTAGCAAGACCTAAGGTAAAGAAAAATTTAAAATATTTCCTGTAAAGTTTTACTTTAGGCCATGATGAGATATAAAGAAAGCAAGCAAGAAAGAAGAATATATAATTATCCTTCCACTATGAACAACTAGAAAAATGGCCAAACTACATACAAATGTTTGTTAAGAGATTTGAAGTTCAAGGCAGGACTGTGAACCCTGAAATAACAGAAATCTGGTGATCCCTAAAGTACTTCTGTGTTCTCCCTTTTCCTGAAAGCAATTTTTGGATGTTGGATCAAGAGTGGGGAGACCTAAACAGAACTCACCAGATCCTGAGTTTCTGGAATCTCAGGAGACTTAAGTTGGAATTTGGGAAGACTGAGGTGACTGGATGTTGTGGGGCAGAGTTCGAGAGACAAAGGGGCTATTCTTTATTCTGGGGAAAAAATGTCCCCAGAAATCTGTATAGTTTCTGTGCTGTTGGCTGCATAGCAAGTAAACTTTTTTCCTGGCCCTCCCAGAGAGTATATTTACATAATTTTCTGTAATAAAATTCTTTCATGTTTTAGTAGCTAGAATGAATTTTTTGTCTTAAATCAAGAAGTCAGACATACATAGGTGGCTCTGATGCATAATGGATAGGGCACTGGGCTTCTAGTGGTGAAACCAGACATGTATACCTACATACAGCTCATTTTCTAGTATGAACTTTATACTGAAGCTGTTTTAACTCCTTCTGGTACTTTGAATATGTCATGCTTTTCCATACTTCTTGCATTAGCACATACCATTCCTTCCCTGAAGAATTTTAAGCCATCTTTCAAGACCTTGCACAAATCTTGTCTCTTCTTTAAAGACTTTTGTATCTTCTTTAGAACCTATGGTGATTTCCCCACTGTCTTTTCATGCTGTATTTAGATGGTTCTTATATAGGATGTATTCAGGATTTATGAGATCGTTCCTTCCTCATAGGCTATGAGATCTTTAAGGTGTGGAGTGATGTCTTGTGCTTTTTATATTATCTCAAGGACTAGTAAAGAGGATACTACCAAGTAGCGGCAATACCAGTATTAGTAGTAGAAATAATAATAATTATTATAAAGATAATGTTGGGGCATTGAGGCCACACACCTCATGGGGCAGAGAACTAGCCACGACCCCACCCACATATGCGTATGTAATCTGTTGAAAACATTCGCCTGGACAGGAGAGATAAAGATGGCACCTGACGGAAGCTTCTGGGCAGTGACCAAGGAAAGACGTAGTTTAAAATTATTGGATAAAAGATATTTCTGTGCTCATGCTCACCGCATGATTGCAATAGCAAAGCATTAGAGCGAGATGCATGTTCACACAACCTTTAAGATGATAGGTTGAAGTTAGGAAATCCCCTTGCCATATGCTTATAAAATCAGGTGCTTGTGTGAAAATAAACGGAACTGCTTGACTGAACCCCTGCCGCGTCTGAGTGTCTCTCTGTGGGGCTGAATAGGTGGGTGGCATCCTCACCTTCCTCCCGGGCTCTCCTGGCCACTAGGGTGGCAGGAGTAATCCTACCGGTTCCCTCTCTTGCTCGTCCTGTGGCAGGTGGGACATAAGGGGCTACTGGGAGGTTCGGGCCCGCCGCCCCTGAGCCCCCACAAGATAATAGTATGTAACTATAAATATGATGTGTCACATATACTCTTCTAAGCA
Source organism: Galeopterus variegatus (assembly GCF_000696425.1). Lineage (NCBI taxonomy): Eukaryota > Metazoa > Chordata > Mammalia > Dermoptera > Cynocephalidae > Galeopterus > Galeopterus variegatus. The sequence goes on from NW_007738947.1 coordinate 12,064, forward strand.
CTTGACATATGATATTATATTGTTTAAGCCTTAGAGCAATTACACAAGTTAAACATTATTATTTTTATTCCTTTCTTAGAGGGAAAAAAAAGAAAAATGGAGAGTATTTTCAGAAAGAATTTTAGAATAAGTTGAAAATGTTTAACTTATTACTTTAAAATAAACAAAAAATAACTCCTAGAAGAAAGAGGCCACCTTGCCCATATCCTTCCAATGTTAACATTTTAGGTATCTCTTTTTTATTTCTAATTAATAGTTGGCACTAATCTATCTCCATTTTCCTTGGCATACTGGAAAGAATGACGGACCATGTCACGTGCTCTTATACCTTTGTGAAGTAGCACTTAATATTTATTTTCCATTTCTGAAGGCTTCTTACTGACACCAATTAGAATATTTATTGTAAGAGCTGGTCCTGAGAACTAAACACTACCATCACTCTTCCATCCTGACGTAAGAATAAAGCTCATGAAAAGAATGGAATAACAAGTCTTCTGCTATGTAGGTAAGCAATGTTTATTTATCATTTTCTAAATTAATAATGTAGAAATTTATCAGCTTATGGCAAATAATAAGTTCCATAATATAAGGAAGTCATAATATTCATCCAAATTAGCATTCATGTATGTGCTCAGAGACTAAAGGAATTCAAATTAATCATGTCTACCTCTTTTCTTTTTCATTTCTTGTTTTTTTTCTTTTTTTTTAAATTTTTTATTTTATCGATATACAATGTGGTTGATTATTATGGCCCATCACCGAAAGGTGTAGAATTTGAATTATGTGTTCTGGGTGGAAAAGCATCGTTTTTTTACATTTTATGCCTTGGCACCATAAATTAATTTATATCGCTGTACATTATAAGTTATAAAGAAGGTCAATATACTGTAATTGTAAAAGGTGAGTATGCAGATAGAAAGAGCAGGCCATGAAAGTGTGTCATTGTGGATTAGACATGATTTACTGAATTGATCTCAGTATTAACTTTATAGTTTAGGTCATATTCTAGAGAAAAGGTTATTGATTTAATCCCGTTGGCACCCAGACAGCAGAGTTCTTGAACAATTTTCAACTTTTAGTTTATTATCAGTAGATCATATATACAAAAGTGACTTCAGGGATCTCTAAGTATATTATTAACCAGAACAGTACTCCCAGAGATTTTATTAAAAGCCTATAGTTCTCTATTCTGAGAATCTTAAATGTAAAGTCAGAAAACTTTGAAATCCCTTTGGGGCAATGCCTACAGGTACAGAGGAGAAAATAAAAGGTATAATAACTAAGAAAGGTATAACTGAAAATGAGTAATATTTTTTTCTTAGAAACATTGTTTCTCCTTCTTTGACAATTATTAGTTTGGAATACCAAGAGAATCTTTCATCATGACAGACAATTATATAGAATAAGGTGTCTTGAGTATCTTAAAAACATATATGTGCTAAATTTATTAAAGTAGAAAAAGTATATATATATATATATATACATATATATATATTTATATATATACTTATAATCTCTATATATAATTTTATATATAAAATAAAATTTTATATATATATATATATAATTTTTTATATAAAATCTTTATTGCTGCCATCATTGTTGTCTATGTTGTTATCATCATTTTAATTTTGATCAGTTGGGTCCTATGACACAGCAAGCTGTACCTGGCAACATCCTTCTGACTTCAGCCAATGAGGCAATTGCAATCAGGCCTCTCCTCAGGCATTGTGCAAGTTTAGAGTGTGTTCTTCGTGGAGGCGGAGAAGGAAAATATTATCCTAAGAATTGTCTGCTCTGAGGAAAAGACAGAAGAGCTACACATTCTTAGACCTCTTTCTAACCTCTCTAATTGCTCTCCAAAACTCTTTTCTCTTAGAAGTAGAATTTATCTCATGGGCANAACCTCTCTAATTGCTCTCCAAAACTCTTTTCTCTTAGAAGTAGAATTTATCTCATGGGCAAATGAGAATAAAAGAATAGATTCTCCCTAGCCTACATATTCAACAACATTGGATTTTAAAAATATATAAGGTAACATGACTAATGTTGAAAGCTCTATTTTATGAGTGAAACATAAGAATAAGAAATAAAAAGTAAACCATATGCTATTTGTAAGAGACAGACTTAAAACAATGTGATTTAAAATAAATAGAAAGGGGGAGTTAACAATATTAAATGCAATGCTATAAAATTAAACATATGAGGGTACTTTGAAAAGTTCATGGAAAGATTTGTGTTGTCTTTTAATTCTATTTTATTTTTCCATGAACTTTTTGAAGTACCCTCATATTTTAAAAGGAGAGATTTATTATCACTAAGTTGAGATGTGAAAAAAATGTAAATGTATTTAAATTATAGTGTCAAAGGGTGATGAGACTACCACTAAATACGAGGAATAAACAGGCAGTGTTGAATTTATTGCTAACTGGAGTATGATCAGGAATGGTCTCTCCAAGCAGAGCAGACAGCTATCAAATACAGGTTCTATGGGAAGCTTGGAGTTCAAGAATTCAAGCATTTCCAGAGATACAAG
>NW_007738947.1:16059-17799 GCF_000696425.1 Galeopterus variegatus
TGACTTTCAAGTGTGAAGGACTGCCATTAATTGGTTGGTCTACAAAAGCATGTTTGCTGAGGCTAGTTGTTGACTGATTAAATAAATTTTTAACCACCTCTGAACTCTACTCACTACCATGGCTGGTCAGTGATCAGTCTTTCTCCAAATCTGTGGGAATATTTTAAATTTTAGATAGTTTTAAATAAGATTTTTCTTTACATTTTTAATTTCATCTTTTGTTTCATGTGGTAAGTTTAACGGTGGACCCCCAAAAGATACATCCAGTACCTGTGAATGTGACTTTATTTGGGGAAAGCAATTTGCACATGTATTCACATTTAGGATATTTAGATGAGCTCATCCTGGATTATTTGAGTGGGCTCTAAATCCAATTGCAAGTGTTCTTATAAGAGACAGAAGGGAAGACAGAGAGAGAATTGCAGAAGGCCATATAAAGACAGAGGCACTGATCAGAGCGGCACAGCTACAAGTGACTGCTGGTGACTCCAGACGCTGGAAGAGGAAGAGAAGTATTCTCCCCTAGAATTTCCAGAGGGAGTGCAGACTTGCTAACACCTTGATTTTGGACTTTAGGCCCCCAAAATGTAGGAGAATAAATTTCTTCAGTTTTAAGACATCAAGTTTGTGGAAATTTGTTATGGCAGCTATAGGAAAATAATACAGTTGCCTAGAATAAATCTTTAATTAATTTAATAAATTTATTTTCCAAGAGAAATGCATATGTGGCACAGTTTGTAAGTTCTTGTATATGTAAAATGTTTTTTTGTTGCTAATACAAATTAAATCAAACAAAGAAGAAAACAGACAAATTGATGAAATTTCCCTAGGAAACACTACAGATTCATTTTTGTTTTTGTCAAATATAAACCACAATTTAAGAGGATATAGATTATTTTGTACAAAAATGTTCCCTTTTAAAGCTTATAGATGTTGTTTCAAGATCTCATAGTATTTAATATTAAATTGAAAATTGAGGACAATTTCATGTTTGTTTCTTTAGATATACTTAATTTCGTCTGTTTAGATTGCTGTAAGATTATTTTCTTGAACTATAATTTTGAAAACTTCAGAAGGACAAGTTAAACTATTATTTATTCTATCTGCCATATAGGGCAAACATTTATCTACATAAATACATTCTTTCCAGTTCAAATATAGTTTCAGGGGGGAGGGGAAGAGGGTGGTAAGAGAGGAATTGGTGAAGGTCCACGAAAAACAATTACATTGTATAATATTAAATATACTAATTATACTGCTTTAAGCCTCACATATTGCACACAGGTATTGGTATTCAACTCTGTACCCCACAGATATCAACTATATTTCAAAAAAAAGAAAGAAAGAAAGAAAGAAAATCATAGGAAAAAAAATTCATAGAGAGGGTTGGCTGATTAGTGCACTTGGGAAAACACCAAGATCAAAGGTTTGGATCCCCCCTACTGGCCAGATGCCAAAAAACAAACAAACAAACAAACAAAAAAACTTGTAGCCAAATTAGTATTATTAGTGTTATCTATTTTTCTACTAACTTTTTGAAGTAGTCTTGTATGTGCCACAAGTTTTACAGAGGCAAATTCCCATAAGATGAGGCCTGCGGTGTTTCCAGCCCTGCCTATAACTAGGTGGTAAGTTTATTCTGGGAACAGTGTAGGCAAGCCCATTTGGCCTTACATCTGAACCATACAGTCCAGTCTAGCTTGTGTCAGTAATAAAGCTGAAATTTTATTCCCCGCCCAC
>NW_007738947.1:18159-19252 GCF_000696425.1 Galeopterus variegatus
AACCATACAGTCCAGTCTAGCTTGTGTCAGTAATAAAGCTGAAATTTTATTCCCCGCCCACCCCCCAAAAAAATACTTTCAGCTATTATATCATCATATTATTAATTACTTCATATGTTCCATCAATTCAGTTTTCTGTTTGGGGAACAGTATGTTATTTGTATTTTGAGATGCTGTTCTCTATTCTTCATAGATTTCCTCCTCTGTCTGACCCTTTCAATCATGTTTTCCAATCTCTCTGACTCTGTGTAATGATTTCCCCTCCCCTTCATAGTACTGATTATGCTCTTCATTTCTTGTGTTATCTTTAATTCTCTAGTTAGGTTATTAATTGGCTCAGGTTCTTTATATTTCTTACCCAAATTCATTTTTATATTTATTTTCCTTTCAAATATGTTTTTTATTCAAGTCATGTTTTAATCTCATTTCATATATAACTTAATTAGTTTTTATACAATCAACATGAAATAAAGTTAAATCAGTTAAAATTTCAATTTGTTTTGTTTCCTATTATAAATATTTTTTAAATATCTTCTTTTTTATAAGTGTTTTGGTTTTATTCTTTTATCTTGCAGGATCTTTTAAATTTTCTATTTTTTTATTTCCTGTTTCATTTATTTTTTTCATACTTGATTGAGGTTATAAATATTGAGACTTCGTATTTGTTTTTTAGAGCTTCCTTGGATTCCATTAACATCTATTTAAATATTATTAGAATTATTCTCTTAGAAATTAAACCTGTCTGTTGATTGTTATAAGTTTGCTTTACTGGAGCAGTGATTCAAAATCCTGAACAATTTAGAAGGGACCTGATGCCAAGAGAACTGGAGATTATTTGAGTCTGTGTTTTTTTCTTTAGGTTTGGTGAGGTTGTGAACCTGAGGCCAATATTTCATAGTCATATTTTCCTTTGTCCCTGGCTATATCCCAGTATACGATGGGACCTGCTCAACATTGAAGCTATGGGATTACAAAAGATCTCTGCCATACCAGGGAGAATAAACTGAAACCTACTTCCACCCCCACCTCACCTTTTTTTTGGGGGGGTACTCATAATTTTTCTTTAGGATCCCAATCCAGAGCCTTTCAAATG
>NW_007738947.1:19720-21390 GCF_000696425.1 Galeopterus variegatus
TTTTTTTTGGGGGGGTACTCATAATTTTTCTTTAGGATCCCAATCCAGAGCCTTTCAAATGTTATTGGTTTACAGTGGCAAAAGCTGTTATGTATGTTTCTCTATATGATTTGAGTATGTCTTTCCAATAGACCATGAGTTTTAGAAAGCATAAATCACTTTTGTATATTCTTTGAATGCTTACCAGCTAGCAAATTCCTTGACATGGAGTGAAAAACTTGGTAGGTGTCTACTAAATGTTGAATACTGAAACAAATACATTTTTATTATAGATCTTCGAATATTTTTAGTAAAAATTCTTAACAGTGTTATGACAAAGACTATATAATGATATGAGCATCTTGAACCAATTGAAGTTTTTTTGGACTTGTTTTTGTCTTATTATTCCCTTTGTTGTTTTCATTTAATTTGTTTTTAGTTTTGTTTGTCCTAGGTGGTCTAGTCTACTGAACTTGTTATTGAAGTTATTAAAACTGAAACTATTTGATTGCACTAAATAGTACTGCGTAAGTTGTTTTGAGGTAGCTGATAGCTTTCTAGATTTTAACACTCATAAATACACAGAGTTTGATATAAAATCTTATTTATTGATCCTTTAATATTCAATGCTGTACCCCACAGATATGTACAATCAACTATGTTCCAATAAAAAAAATAGATAAAAAATATTCGTTGTTTCTTGAGTCCCGCTAAAAAGAATCTCTGAATATGTAGATTTTTACACCAATAAAAATATTTTACTACCTTTAAAATATTATTGTAGTGCCATAAAACTGAGGGCCAAAATTAGAAAAAAGCATTTTAGTTAATTCCATGTTAGTTCCACCTAAAATATACTTGTTATTTGCAATAATACATCTAACATACTAAAGGGAATGAGAATAAATATTCACTATGTACCTGCAGAGAGAAGAAGTTGTGAATAAATTGACTAATGTGTGGAGTGTGCTAACATTAATAAAGCAAATGTATTTCACAAGGCCTAACTTCCAAAGCCCTGTAGTTTCAGGTATAGCCTAACTTTTTAAAATTACACATAGAAATGTTAAGCTTGAGAAAGCCAAAAACCTTTCCCCGGGCTAAAGTCTCTGTTGTAGATAAAGAATTGTAACACAGCAAAATTGCAGGCTCCAAGGGCAGATGTCCTCGTTGCAACTAAACCTAATGACTGTTGCCATGACAATTATCTTACTGTTCTCACCTATGTTCCTTTTCTGTAACTTTCTGGTCTGGAGAATAAATACTGAGAGAAGACCTCAGTTCAGTGTTATTTTTCCAAGGAGGAATGCCTCTCTCTTGAGGGTTTGTAGAAAATTAACCCCTTCAGGGCTTCTCACTACTCAGAAGAAATGGGCTTTGAGTAATCCTTTGCATCTCCGTCACTCTGGGGGAGAGGTGACACTAATGCCCACCTCTAGTTCTCTCAAAAATAACTTATGTAAAAGTATACATTAATGCTATTCCTGACTTTATATGCCAAGTAGCAAACATTTTCCAAGTATATACTATTTAAATAATAACAAAGGCAGGAAGTTCTTAATTGTACTTTTACTATTACAAAATAAAAGACTCTTTTTTTTTTTCCTTTTTGTCTTTTTCGTGACCATTAATGGGATCGCAACCCTCGGTGTCGCGCCTGCACCGCGCTCAGCCAGTGAGCGGACTGGTCT
>NW_007738947.1:21527-30608 GCF_000696425.1 Galeopterus variegatus
ATTGTACTTTTACTATTACAAAATAAAAGACTCTTTTTTTTTTTCCTTTTTGTCTTTTTCATGACCATTAATGGGATCGCAACCCTCGGTGTCGCGCCCGCACCGCGCTCAGCCAGTGAGCGGACTGGTCTCTATATGGGATCCAAACCCTTGGTGGGAGCGCCGCCCTCAATTGAGTGCGCCACCGGGCCGGCCCAAAAGACTCTTTTAATACCAGTTAAAAAGGAAGCATTTTCAAAATATTCCCCTTACATCCTTTCTTATGATAGTTTGATCATGTATACATTGTTTTAAATTGATTATATAAAATTGCTAGTTTTGCAAATTTAAAATTCAAATATTGGTAATTTTATATGGTTCAAACCAAATACATATTTATTATCTGAATCTTTATAAACAGCCAAATCTAACTGCTCATATATTTTCTACCTTAAACTGTAGAAAATACATTGGAAGTTACTCTTTTTTCCCACCAGAAAAGTGTATTTGGCCCCAAAGGCTTTAAAAAATATAGGTGTGACAGAAACTATTAATTGCCTTGAGAATAATCAATATTTCCTTCTGCCTGCATTTATTAAAGTTTAAGAAAATTTTATTATTTTTCTATATGCTCTTAGCTCTGAACCAATTCAGAGGTAGATCCAAGAGTCATAACAATGTAAATGTCAGGTTTATTCATGTTAAAAGTGAATCGGAGAATATTTCCTGAAAATTGTCAAAATGTCCCTTCTACTCTCTTTGCTCTGTTTTCACTACTGAAATTACCCACACAATAGCAGATAAAGCAGCTAAAAACCTAACATGCTCCTCCACCCCACACACAGGGATAAGTGCCATCTGGGTTGGGAGATGACAAGGAGGAAGAAAGATGAACCTGTGAAGCACATGGTGTGATTATCCAGAAAGAAAAAGTACAGACATGTTTTAGATGTTGGTGCTTTGTGACCAATTTCCTCATGACCAATTGGATAAAGCTTCTCTCTTCTGTGGAGAGTAAAAAGTGGAATGGAGAGAAGTACTATAAGTTTTTCATGAAAATCATTTCCTCTGGGAGAAGAGAAGATGGCACTCCACCACAGTGAAACTGTAATGGTGGGTAATAAAAAGCATCCTCCCTAAAATCTATAAAAAATAATTCTAATTTATGAAATACAGCATGCACTATACGCTAACTGAAGAGTTTGGGAAATGAAGGCCAAGTTACCTTCAATAATTTAGATAGATAGATAGACACATAGATAGAAAGAAATATAGGTATATAAGTGTTTACTAAAGAGAAATTCTGATAAAATGAATCTTCAAATTAAAAGTGTGTCTTTTTTCCTTCATTGTATATGAATATTAAGTGCATATGAATTAGAATTAGATGAGCCATAATCTGCAGGTAGAGCATAACTATTTAATTCACTTATTCATAAATTTACTCAACTAATATTTAGAAAACATCTGTTACATGTATGTGTAGTGAACAGTACTGCATGATGTGCCCAATTCTGTATAAGTTATGAAAATGAATAAGATATAATGAATGATCTCAAAATTCTTATAATTAAGTAGAGAATACAGGATGTTTAAATAAATGATTCTAATAAAAGTAATTCTTGAGAAATCTATGAAAGTGACACTGAGTACCACAGTCTTTCAGATAGGAATGGACTGCTATTAACATCAGAAAAAGCTGCAGGAAGGACCATAGGCCCAAAAAAGGATTATATAAAATAACAGTTTGCCCAAACTTAAGTGATGGGCATTAGAGGTGATGTTTCAAGTATAAGAAAGTACACAGGCTGCTTACAAAATAACTTGTTTTAGATAAAGTGTTTAGTTAGCTGTTTTGTTCTTCAGAGGAGATGAACACGTTTGTTCGGGGACTGACTCCAACAACGCTCATGGAAGATTAACCAGGCAATGCTGTGGCACGTGAACCTAACAGTGAGAGCTAGACATGTGAAGTCCTCAGGTAGTTCCCGCAATAGTTTAGATGTTGCAGACATCACAAGTTATCCACAAATACTCAATTTTTATTTTCCTCTTAATTCTAGAACATATTATCTGAACATACGATTATATAGAAAGATGAGATGATCCAAATGTCCTTGCTGATGGATGTGGCCATGTGACTAAGCTCAAGTTATACGGATGGATGGAAGCAGAGATACTGTGTCTAACTAATGAGAAGTGTCTTAGAGAGAGGGCTGCATCCTTCTGCAGCTCTGCTACTTCACGGTATGGGATGTCAGCATAAACACTAGCTTGGGAAGACATTTTGGACCATGGAGAGTCAAATATGAGTAGAGAAATAGGGAAGATAAATAAAAAGTATGCTCATTTTTTTTCTGACATCCTATGGCATCTAACCAACCCTGGTCTGCTGATCTTATTTAAACCATAGTCATTTGGGGTTTTCCGTCACATGAAAGCAAATACGTTATCAATTGGTGTACCAAACACAATATCAATTGGTATATCAGACACATTAACCAGAGTTCTTAATTGCAAACAATGTAAATATGTGGACAGATCTTTATACTTATATATATTGGCTCTTTTTTTCCATGCATACTACCACATAATAATTACATAAAAGATATTTAAATAAAATTGAAGCCATTGATACCATCCTAGTTACACCATGTCCATGTCTTTCTGAAATACAACCTGGCCAACTTGCTTAATATTAGAAGGATGAGAGATACCCTAGTTTCAATTTAGAGGTTTAAGGAATACTCTGTACTATTTACAAACCATTTTTAGAGTGAAAGCTTAATGCTTTAAGGACTAGTCCTATATTTATCATCAGCTTTTGTTATCTTCTCAACGAAAAGGTAACATTTGTAATTTTTTTAGCTAGGATTTGGAAATGCATTTAATTTGGATCCCTTTTCCTGTATATTTCAATGAACCACTGTGCACGCCAAATAAATGATGCTATGGAATGATGGTGCAGTTGTAATCTGGTGCTGCTTTTCGGAAGACCATGACTATTTCTAGCACACATGTACCTGTTTATCTTCTTCACTGAGTAGAGAGGTGGCTGTTCCACTGGAATGTGTTTTGGGCAAATGATATCTGGTAGAAGATATATTTCAATAAAACTAAGTTGTTGGAAGTGTAAAGCTACACGACTATGCCAGTCGTCGGGACCTTTTACCTGCCCATAATCCTGCACTGACTGGGTCAATTGTCAGGCAAGGGCTGGGTCTGGAGCTCACAGACCCCTCAAGCCCATTCACAGACTGGGTCACAAACACCTCACATGCCAGGCTGGGTCCCCAGATGCCTCACATGCCAGGCAGGGTCCCCGGACCCCTCACACACAGGTCTATGAGCTAGGTAACTGGCAAATAGGTCGTTGAAGCCATAGGTTGGAAAGCATGGCCGCACTCTTAGGAGCCATCTGAGGCAGTAAACTCCAGCCAAGGTGGTGGTGCCACACAGGCGCACTAACTCTACCCACACACAACCTGCCCACAAAGAATGCTGCACCACCCTCAACCTGCACTGAGGCGAGGGTGCCTGATTAAATTATTCTATTTTCCCAACAGGAAGAGTCACAGAAAATGTTCGGAAACTAAAGAACAAGTCATCAAGTAGGAGCTCATGCCAGACATTAGACCAATTGAGTAGACCATGACGGTCTAGGGATGCATGACGTTTACTGAAAAGAATGTGAAGAACAGGGTGAAGTAGCAGAAAGGGGAGGCTTTCCCCTAACTTAGTAAGTATTTGTAACAGAGTTAAATGAGCAGTAGGTAGAAAACACATATTTGCTGCAGGGACTGAGAGAGGAGTAGAAAGTAGCTTTTTATTAGTGGGGTGTCATGTGTATTGTAAAATGGACAAATGCTAAACTTCCAACTGGTGCTCTGGTACAAGGAAAGAATGCCATACATATAATGACACTGGAAGAGATACTTCACCTTTAGATAGAAAATTTGAGATACAGATAACCTGAATAATTACTCAAACATCATACAATTAACTGTAAACTCTTAGGTGGAAATATATCTCTGAAATAGTTCATTCTGGAACTCTTTCTTAAAAAATATCACTTTTCCCCTAAGGCATTTTAGCAGAAGTTCAGATTTTGTTAGCACTTAAAACTCCATAAATGACCATGTGACAACAGATTGTTGACCTACAGGGAAGAAGTTTTTGATTTTGATCAAAGGCAACAGAAAGCTGAGTTTTATAACCTATTTGTAAACTCCTGGAAGTACTTGGGAGTGACTAGAGATCACTGTGCCTGTAGTTTTGAGGCCCCATCTATTGTTACCATAACTTCTATTCAAGTCTACTACTCTCTGATCTCATTAGTAGATAGTAAAATTCTGAGTTGTAGTCTGATCAAAGCAGTGTTTGAATAACAGGGTGGGTGGTGCCTGACCTGAGTAACAACGGCAGTCAGTTGTGGCTATCTCAGGCATGCTTTTGAATTTACTAATCTTAGGTGATGTAGGTTCATAAAAGTCTTATGACAACTGCAGGAACCATAATCGTGTTTTAAAGAACTGTAACCTAAAAAAAGTATTTAGACATAAACAATTAAATTGATATACAGTTACTTAACTTCAAATGATTTTTAATGCCTCAAAGTGAATCTGTGCTTATCTCTAAAGTTCTGGCTTCTTCTCTAAATAAAACCAGGATGGCACAGAGGTATGACTTGGGTGAATGTGTCATTTTTGATATGTGAAGATAAAAACACTTGGACAGAGAGTAAAGAACGCCATGATCTGGACTCAGTTGGCAGAATTCTATGATAACCCCCAAGATTTTCATGTCCTGGTGTTTACACCTTGTATAATTCCCTCCCCTTGAGAGTGGGCGGTCCTGACCAAGTCCATTTAAAGTAGGAACTAGAAGTCAGAGACCACAGAAATTAACAAATTACCATGTTGAAGAGAGGGCTTCATGGCTAGGAATGGCAGGCAATCTCTAGAAGATGATATCAGCCTCCAGTTGACCATCAACAAGAAAGTACAGACCACAGTCCTCCAGATATAATGTATTTAAGTCTGGCAAAAATTAGTGAGCTTGGAAGAGGCCCTGAGTTCAGATGAAATTATGGCCCAGTCCAATACCTGAATTTAAGCCACGAGAAACCTTGACTAAAGAACCCAATCATGTTGTGCCCAGGTTGCAGAACTACAGAAACTGTAAGATAATGAATGAATGTTGTTTTAGTTACTAAGTTTTTGGTAAATTATTAACATGGATTAAAAAAACTAATACTCCTGGTATAGCTACTAAATAATTAAGTAACTTTGATTAAGGTCAAGGTCACCTTTACCCTGTCTGTTTTCTTATCTTTACATTAAGATAATGTTTAAGACTTCTATCTGCTCTAAATTTTTAAAATTCTGTAGAGTGGAGCTTCTTATTTATTATAAGATTGCAGCCCTGGAAGAGAATAAAGAACTCTACCAGGAGTAAACTCACAACGTTGCTGTTATTGATATCTTATGATATCCAAATGAGCTAACCACAGTGGAATAAATACTTGCTCTAATCCTCATTTGAATATTTCATTGTGCCATGACAAACTGATAACAGGCCAGGAATGAATGCATATCTCAATATATTTGATTGCTCTCAACAGTCTGTTCATTCATAATAGTTACCAAGGAAATTTTGCATTGAAATTTTAGACCTTTCTGTCAAAAAATAAACAAGGAAGGTGGTTGCAGTTTGATCCATTAAAATTTTACTTTACCATCTTGTGAGCTCTAGGATAGATTTTCTATAAAGGACACAAATTCTGTTTTTATTCTTCACTTTAGTCATTGGGTTGATTAAAAAAAATTATCCATGTTCATACATACCTAGTGGTTTTCAGAATGAAATTTAATGAATGCTATGGATAAATTAAGATTTCTTATCAACTTTTTGATGTATAAATTGCACAAAAATGCAAATTGTTTTATTGTTTTTGGCATAATAAAATATCAACCATAACAGGAAAAATGTTCATCTCAAAGTAAACCCAAATCTATAACATCAGAGAATAGGGCCACTGAACTAGAATATCTGAACTGATAGAATAAGGTGTTTGGGGATCAAGAAATATTAGCAATAGAGTAAATATGAAATTTGGTAATTTCTACTCTCCTTTGAAATATATTTTAGCCCTAACCTGCTTAAGACATGTCAAATACAAATGTTGTTCAGGGCCAGCCCCGTGGCTCACTCCGGAGAGTGCGGTGCTGGTAGTGCCTAGACCGCGGGTTCAGATCCTATATAGGGATGGCCGGTGCACTCACTGGCTGAGCGTGGTGCATGTCAAATACAAATGTTGTTCAGGGCCAGCCCCGTGGCTCACTCCGGAGAGTGCGGTGCTGGTAGTGCCTAGACCGCGGGTTCAGATCCTATATAGGGATGGCCGGTGCACTCACTGGCTGAGCGTGGTGCAGACCACAGCATGCCGAGGGTTGCGATCCCTTTACCGGTCAGAAAGTAAAAGAAAAATTGTTGTTCAGTCCTCCATTGTAGAATTAGTTACAGGTTAGCCATAAGAGCACTACTGGCTCTATTGAAGTTACTTAATAACTTAATAAAGTTATCTCCAAAATTATGACACAAAGACTGGAATAATGGAAATAGCTTGAAGCAGAAATGAGAAATTCATTACCCAGTCCACCATGTACAGTTATTTGATGTGGATAAAGTAATGCTTATTTGCCTTCATAGCCTAGGACATGGTCTGAGTCCTAGTAACATTAACGATTTTCTCATAAATGAGCAAATATTATTTTGATTGATGCACATAAAATTTAATAAGAATTAAGTGGCTTAATTAATTTGCTCTTTCAGTTATTCATTTAATTAAAATTTATTTAATGACTGCATTATATGTGGAGATTGCTGTGATACATTCTTGGAGGCTACACAATTAACATAAGATACATTTCTTCTTGTACAAATGTACAGTATAATTGAGGATAGGGTAGTTGGTATGAGTTATGAAGAAACAACAGTTCATCTTTTTGCAATAAGTGAATTTATTTTAAGAGAAAACAACAGAAACCCCCTCTGGCTAGCTTTTATTCATTAATGTGATGGCTAATTCCAAGTTAAATTAACTTGCAGGAAGTGGGAGTTCTGAGAGTAGAACTGAGATGAACAGCTGGTACTCAAAATAATATGTAACTCATCAAAAGAGACGTAATAGATCCCACTATGAGAAGGCATGTTAACTATGAGAAACTGTTAATTAAGAGTTTGAAAAATAGATGATCAAAAATGAGATTATAGATAAGATTATTATCAGGGACTAGAAGGAAGGGAGAGATTCCATAATAATTTGGAATTCAAGGAAACCGTCTCAAGGAAAATATGGTCAACAGCAACCTAATTCTTCAAGGAATTTTAGCAGAAAGATGATTGAGAAAGGACAATAATTTGGAAGTAAAAAGCCGCCTGAACCAGGAAGTCATGTTAGCCTCCCCAGATCAGTTTTAGTAGACTAATGGCTGACCAAAGTCTAGAGTAGAGGATAAAGCTGTAAATAAAGTGTTAAAAAATGGAGTACAAAATAATGGACAACAGGTTGTTTTCTTCCTTCCTCTGCCAGATGTGGAAAATGTGAATAAGTTTGAAGTCAGAGATACCAGAAATTAAGTGATTATGTATAACAGAGAAAGGGAAAAGAGCCATGATAAATTCTTATGAGAGATAAAAACACGATGTATTACACTGGTTATTGATAGAATTAAAAGAAATAATGCAAATAAAAGAGCAGCACAGTGTCTATCTTAGAAAGGCCATTCAATAAAAGAAAACTAAAGTTTCTAATTTTACTTTATTTTCTTATTTTGGTCCTTTACTACTTAAACCCTTATATCTCACATCATTTATTATCATGTTGTAGTTTCCAACCACTATCCATTCTGTGAATGATGACCAGGGCTAACCACAAAAACCTTACGCACCTACACAAACACATAATCACATCACCAACATAAATCGACCCATAATTCTTCATTAAAGTACGCTTAAAACTGAAAAACTCTAAATTATCACTTGCTACAGGATAAGAAATGACTCAGAGGTCAGAGCCCTACCCAGCTCAACATCCTGCAACCTCTCCAGTGGAGAAGTGGCTGCACCTGTCCCTTGTGCTGGTTGTCTGAATTCATGCCCTCCTACCACCAGAGGTCTTCCTGACACAGTGAGCCCGCCAGCACCAGGGGTAAGTGTGCAGGGGTTGTATAAGCCACCTAGATCAACACCACCTTCCCTGGGAGCCCAGTGTCCTATCTGACACACTGGCCTACCCGGGCCAGTGGAGAAGGTATGGGGAGTGAGCCAACATTTACTACCACACCCACCCAGAAACAAACCAACATAGTCCAACCTGACTATCAATATAAAACACTTCTACAGGTAAGAGTCTCTCACCTCAAAAACTAGGGCAAAAATTAAAAGAAGCAACTACACCACCAGATGCCCAGATATAAAAGCAGGACATGAGAATCATGAAAAACAGGGAAACATGATACCCCCGAAAGAATACTACAATTCTCCAACACCAGACTCCAAACAATAGGAAACCGGTGAATTGCCTGAAGAGAAATCCTGAATGTCTGTATTAGGGAAATGCAACATGATGCAAGAAAAAATAGAAATCACAATGAAGTGAGAAGAAAAAGTCCAGGACCTGTATGAGAAATTCAACTAAGAGTTAGAAACAATACAAGAGAACCAAGGAAAAATCCTGGACACCAAGAATTAATTCAATGGAATTAAAATATATATAACTGAGAACATAAGTAGCAGGCTAGAACAAGCAGAAGAAATGATTTCCTTAAAGACAGGCTTTAAAAATTAATACAGTTGGACCAAAAAAAAAAAAAAGGAAAATGAATTTTAAAAAATGAAGAAAGCTGGGCCAGCCCTGTGGCTCACTAGGGATGGCCAGTGCACTCAATGGCTCAATGGCTGAGCGTGGTGCTGACCAAACCATGGCGAGGGTTGCGATCCCCTTACCTGTAAAAAAAAAAAAAAAAGTAAAAAGTATGTTTAACCAAATTGCTACAGCTTAAAAAGCTATCTTAACTCTAAAAATAAAGCAGTAAAAGA
>NW_007738947.1:31608-37997 GCF_000696425.1 Galeopterus variegatus
GTTGCGATCCCCTTACCTGTAAAAAAAAAAAAAAAAAATGAAGAAAGCTTATGAGAACTTTCAATAACCCGAAGTGTACAAACATCCATATTATGAGTGTTGCAGAAGGGAAAGAGAAAGGAAAAGGCACTGAAAGTCTATTTAATGAAATAAGAACCAATAACTTCCCAAGTATTAGGAGAGATATGGCCCTACAGATTGAAGGAGCTCAAAGATCCTCAAACAGATTCAACCCCAAAAGGGTCTCTAAAAGACAAATTGTAGCCAAACTTTAAAAATTCAAAGACAAAGAAAGAATTCTAAAAACAGCAAAATAAAAGTGTCAAATCGCCTATAAGTTAATTCCTCTCAGGCTAACAGCAACCTTCTCAACAGAAACCTGACAAGCCAGGAAAGAGTGGGATGACATTTTCAAAGTCCTAAAAGAATCAAGAATACTATATCCAGCAAAGCTTTCCTTCAGAAATGAAGGAGAAATAGTATCTTTCCCAGACAAAAAAAATCTGTGGTAATTCACCATCATGAGACTGGCCTTTCAACAAATCTTCAAGGGAGTTCTACATCTGGAATCAAAAGACTCATATATGTATACAATCATAAATACATGCAGAAGAATAAAACCATTCACAGATACACAAAAAAGAAACAGAAATAAATGGTCTTATCACTACCAAAAAAAAAAAAAAAAAAAAAAAAAAAAAAAAAAAAAAAAAAAAAAAAAAAGTAAAGACAAATAATACAAGAGAAAGAAGGGAATAAAAGAAATATAAAAAACCATAAAAAATTAATAAATGGCAGGAACAAGACAATAACTTTTAATAACAATCCTGAATGCAAATGAATTAAATTCCCCACCTCAAAGATAGAAACTGGCTGAATGGATTAATAAACAGACTAGACAAAACTATATGCTGCCTGCAAGAAACTCACTTCACCAATAAAGACACATAGACTAATACTGAAAGGATGAAAAAGGGATGGAAAAAGATATTTAACACAAATGGAAACCAAAAGTGAACAGGATTAGCCATAATTATATAGGTAAATTAGGCTTCAAATAAAGAACTAAAAAAAAGAGACAACGAAGGACATTATTGGACATTATATAATGATAAAAGGATCAATGCAGCAAGAATATGTAACAATCAAAAATATAGTGCACCCGATATTGAAGCACCCAGATATATAAAGCAACTGTTATTGGATCTAAAGGGAGACATAGACCACAACACAATAGTTGGGGGCTTTAACACACTGCTCTCGGCAATGGACAGATGATCTAGACGAAAATGAGCACAGTAATATTGGTTTTAAACAGTACTTTAGACCAAATGGACTTGACAGAACACTTCATCTAACAACTATAGAATATACATTCTCATAAGCACATGGATCAATCTCTGTGATAGACCACGTGTTAGGCCATAAAGTAAATCTCAACAAATTTAAAAAGATTGAAATAATTTTAAGTATATTTGTAGACCACAATGGAATAAAATTAGAAATTAACAACAAAACTTTGGAAACTGTACAAATACTTGGAAATAAAACAACATGCTCCTGAATGACCAATGGGTCACAGAAGAAAATAGCACAGAAAATGTCTTGAAGCAAATGAAAATTAAAGCACAACTTATCCAAACCTATGAGATACTGCAAAAGCAGTACTAAGAGGGAAGTTTATTGCAATTAATGCTTACATCAAAGAATAGAAAGACTTCAAATAAATAAGATAACATTACACCTCAAAGAACTAGAAAAACAAAAACAATTCAATCCCCAAATCAGTAGACTTAAGGAAGTAACTGAGACCAGAAATGAACTAAATGAAATAGACAACAAAAAGCAGTAGATTAACAAAACAAAAAGATGTTTTTTAAAAAGATAAGCAAAATAGACAAACCATTAGCTACACTATCTACAAAAGGAGAGAAGACCCAAATAACAAAAATGAGAAGTAAAAATAGAGACATCACAACTGATACTACAGAAATACAAAGAATCATTACCAACTATTATAAACTATATGCTAACAGATTTTAAAACCTGGAAGAAATGGATAAATTTCTAGACACATACAGACTACCAAGACTGAACCAAGGAGATGTAGAACACCTGAACAGACCAATAACAAGCAATTAACACAAATATCTTTCAAACTATTTCAAATAATTGAAACAAAGACTATTATCCTAAACTCATTCTATGATGGCAGCATCAACCCTAATAAGAAAACGACATAGACACAACAGAAAGAGAAAATTATAGGCCAATATCCTTGGTGAACATAGACACAAAATTCCTCAACAAAATATTAGCAAACAGAATACAACAGCACATCAAAAAAATTGTACACCATAATCAAGTTGGATTCCAAACAGGGATACAATGATGGTTTAACACATGCACGTCAATAACGGTGATACACCACATCAACAAAATTAAGGACAAAAACTATTTGATTATCTCAATAGACACAGAAAATTTGACAAAATTTAACATTGCTTCATAATATAGTCATATATGATAATCCCACTGCCAAAATCACCCTGAATGGGTAAAAGCTGAAAGCTTGTCCTTAAGAACAGGAACAAGACAAAGATGCCCACTCCTATCACTCCTATTCAATGTAGTACTGGAAGTGCTAGTCAGAGCAATCAGGTAAAAAACAAAAAAAGAAATAAAGGTCATCTAAATGGAAAAGTCAAAGTCAAATTGTCCTGTTCACATATGACTTTATCCTATATGTAGAAAAACCCATAACCTCTAGCAAAAAACTCCTAGAGCTGATAAATGAATTCAGCAAAGTTTCAGGATACAAAACCAATAAACATACATCAGTAGAGTTTTTATATACCAACAACAAAGTAGCAAGAAAAAAAAATAAGAAATCAATCTCATTTACTCATTTACAAAGGAATAAAATACCTAGGAATAAAATTACCCAAGGAGGTGAAAGATCTCAACAATTAGAACTACAAATTGCTGTTAAAAGAAACTAAATAGAACAGAAAAAGATGCAAAGACATTCCATGTTTATGGACTGGAAGAATTAACATGGTGAAAATGTCCATACTACCCAAAGTGATGCACAGATTAAGTACAGTTCCCATCAAAATGCCAATAACCTAAATTGATCTATGGGTTCAGTACAAGCATATTAAAATAGAAAATGACATTTTTCACAGAAATAGAAACAACAACCCTTATATTCATATGAGATGATAAAAGACCCTGAATAGCCAAAGCAATCTTGAGCAAAATAAATGAATAAATAAATAAATAAATTAATTAATAATAAATCAAGCCAGAGGCATCACAGTGCCTGACTTCAAATTATACCACAGAGCTGTAGTAACCAAAAGAGCATGGTACTAGCATAAACAGACACAAGGATCAATGGAACAGAATAGAGAACCCCAAAGTCAGCCCAGGTACTTACAGCCAACTGATCTTTGACAAAGGCATCAATAACATACATTGGGGAAATGATAGCATCTTTAGCAAATGGTGCTGGGCAAAATGGATATCCATGCATCAAAGAATAAAATTAGGCCCATACATCTATCATATACTAAAACAGCTCAAATTGGATTAAAGACTTAAGTATAAGATCTGAAATTATAAAACTCCTACAAGAAAACATAGGGGAAACACTCCAGGATGTAAGACTGGACAAACACTTTAGAATAAGATTTAAAAAATACAAGCAATGAAAGAAAAAATAAACAAATGTGTTTATATCAAACTAAAAAGTTTCTACTCAGGAAAGGAAAGAATCAACAGAGTAAAAAGACAACCTTCAGAATGGGAGGAAAAATGTGCAAGCTATATATCTGACAAAAGATTAATATCCAGAATATATGAAGAACTCAAACAATTTAACAATAAATAAAACAAATAATCCAATTAAAAATAGGCAAAGGATTTGAATAGACATTTTTCAACAGAAGATTTACAAATGGCTAACAAGTATATGAAAAAATGCTCAGTATCACTAATCATCAGGGAAATGCAAATCAAAACCACATGAAGATATCATCACACCCATGTTATACTAGCTATCGTCAAAATGGCAGAAACAAACAAATGTTGGAGAGGATGTGGAGAAAGGGTAACCCTTCTCCATTGTTGGTGAGACAGTAACTAGAACAGCCATTATAGAAAATAGCATGGAGGTTTTTCAAGCAACTACAGATATAACTACTATACGATCCAGAAATCCCACTACTGGCTATATACCCAAAGGAATGGAAATCATGATGTTGAAAAGACACATGCACCATGTTTATTACAGCTCTTTTTACAACAGCCAAAATATGTTATTAACCTAAACATCCATCAATGGACAACTGCATAAAGAAAATGTTGCATATATACACAATGGAATACTACTCAGCTGTTAAAAAGAATGAAATACTGTCATTCTCAGCAGCACGGATGAGTTGAAGAAAATTATGTTAAGTAAAGCAATCCAGGCATAGAAAGAAAATTACTGCATATCCTCACTCATAAGTGAAAACTAAAAAAATAAATGAATAATTAAATGAAAGAAAGAATTAAAAGAAAATAAAAGTATGAAAAAACTATCACAATAATACATTGAACTTTCAGAAGGGAAGAAGAGAACTATGGTTACTAGAGGCAGGAAAGGGGAGGCAGAGGGGGGTTTGAAAGATATTGGTTAATAGACACAAGGAGTAATTATGTTTTGTAATAATGAACATGCTCATTATCATGATTTGATCATCGTACATTATACACAGTTATTGATATTCAACTCTGCACCCCACAAATATGTAAAATCAATTATCCTTTAATTAAAACAAAAAGAAACAAACAAAAAATGATACTGCTATAAAAATGAATAAGTAACCAACAAACTGAGTAATATATGTAGGCAGACAGAGAGATAGATTTAAGTACATGAATCACGAATACTTGTAAACATTTAGTATTTTACAGCTCAATAGTGAGACATAAAACCAAATTAATGAGAAATAGGGCAAAGACACGAACTGTCATTTCTCAAAAGAAGGTAGATAAATGGCTAAAAGCATATGAAAATGTGCTCAACAACATTAGTCACTGTGAAATGGAAATTAACACAATGAGACAGTTTACAACCAGTAGAATGGATATAATCAAAATATCCCACAGTACTAGATGATGAGGGTATGGGTCAATTTAACTCTCACTTCTTTCTCATGAGAGTTTAAAATGGTATAACTATTTGAGATCTGCTTAACATTTTCTTATGAAAATCCAATTCACAACTATCCTACAGCCCAGCAATTCCAGTCCTGGCAATTTGCTCAAGTTCAATGACATTTACAGTAGTGTTTATAGCAGCCTTGTTTATAATATTCCAAAAGTGAAAAATGTATGGATCAACAGATGAATGGATTTTAAACTATGATATTTTTATGCAATGGAATCTTACTAAATAATAACAAATAGATTACTGATACATGCGAAAACACGGATAGATTTCAAAGAATGTTAGGTTGAGGGCTGGTCAGTTATCCCAATTGGTTAAAGCACAGCCATAAAACCCATATAGGATATATATATATACCTACTGTACAATTCCACTTATATTTATTTGAAGAATAGGCAAATCTAAATGCAATGGATTGAATGGCTCCCCAAAGTTATTGACTCTTAGTCCCCATTGTAATTGTTGAGGGTGGGAAATATTATTATGAAAATTGAAAGGTAGGGCCTAGAAGAGGTGATTAGATTCTGAGGACCATGCCCTAGTGAATGGGTGAATAGTGTTGGTCATGGACCTGGTTCATTCTATTATTATTATTATTATTATTTTTTGCACCAAGGCAAATAATTTTAATTAAAAAGGTAATTTATTTACAAGATAATGGATGTGGCAGTTGATGACACAATGGTGTACACAAAGTTTCTCCATGCCACCTTCTGGTTGAGCCCAAGTTTATATACTCAGTTTACACAAAAAGTGGAAAAAGTTAAGAAACAATTACTAAGAGAAAAGCTATCATTACTACTTATGACAATGATTACTATCTTTGCTCATCTTCTGAGGCAGGTAGCCTGATCAGCTGTTGACATACAAGCAGTTTAAAAAAAAACATATTATTTACTATTAGCATATTCATAATTACAAATCACGATTTTTCTTTATGCACTTTACCCTACCTATCAATCTTCAAGCACCATCCCTCCCTCCGTCCCCATCTCTAATATCCTTAGGTTTGTTTTCTCACTCTGAAAGTTCAATGAATTGTTTGTTGTGGTCTTTTCTTTCTTTCCTTCTCTCTCTCTCTCTCTCTCTCTCTCTCTCAACCCCCAGTTATGAGTGAGAACATATGGTATTTCTCTTTCCTTCTTTTCTTGTCTGGTCATCCATATTG
>NW_007738947.1:38827-43721 GCF_000696425.1 Galeopterus variegatus
TGCCAATTTACAGTCCCAACAATAGTGTAGAAGAGTTCCCCTTTCCACTTAATCTTGCCAGAATTTGTTGTTGTTGTTTTTTTCAACAATGGCCAGTCTAACTGGCATGAGATGACACCTCAATGTGGTTTTGATTTGCATTTCTCTGATGACTAGTGATTCTGAGCATTTTTTCATGTACCTGTTGGCCATTTGTATGTCTTCCTTTGAAAAATGTCTATTCATCTCCTTTGCCCATTTTTTAATTGGTTTATTTATTTATTTTTACTGTATAGTTAAATTTGAGTTCTTTGCATATTCTGGGTATTAATCCCTTCTCAGATGTATAGTTTGCAAATATTTTCTCCCATTCCATAGGTTGCCTTTCCACTCTGTTGATTGTTTCCTTTGGTGTGCAGAAGATTTATAGTTTCATATAATCCCATTTGTTTATATTTATTTTGTTGCTTATGCTTTTGGGATCTTATTCATAAAGTCTTTGCCCAGTCCTACTTCCTGGAGTGTTTCCACTACATTTTTCTGTAGTAATTTTATGGATTCGGGTCTTATGTTTAAGTCTTTATTATACTTTGAGTTGATTTTGGTATATGGTAAGAGGTAGCAATCCAGTTTCATTCTTCTGGATATGGATGTTCAATTTTCCTAGCAGCATTTATTGAAGAGGCAGTCTTTTCCCCAATGTATTTTCTTGTTGCCTTTCTCAAAGATCCATTGGCTGTAAGTATGTGGGCTGATTCCCTAGTTTTCTATTCTGTTGCATTGATCCATGTGTCTGTTTTTTACGCCAGTACCATGGTATTTTGGTTACAATAGCTTTGTAATATAATTTGAGGTTGGGTACTTTTCTGCCTCCAGCTTAATTTTTTTTTCTCAGAATTTCTTTGGCTATTCAGGATCTTTTGTTGTTCCACATGAGTATTAGGATTGCTTTTTCTATTTCTGTGAAGAATGTCATTGGTATTTTGGTGGGGATTGCATTGAATCTGCAGATCACTTTCGGAAAAATGGACATTTTCATGATGTTAATTCTTCCCATCCAAGAGAATGGTATGTCTTTCCACCTTTTTTNAAACTCCTAGAGCTGATAAATGAATTCAGCAAAGTTTCAGGATACAAAACCAATAAACATACATCAGTAGAGTTTTTATATACCAACAACAAAGTAGCAAGAAAAAAAAGAAGAAATCAATCTCATTTACTCATTTACAAAGGAGTCAAATACCTAGGAATAAAATTACCCAAGGAGGTGAAAGATCTCAACAATGAGAACTACAAATTGCTGTTAAAAGAAACTAAATAGAACAGAAAAAGATGCAAAGACATTCCATGTTTATGGACTGGAAGAATTAACATGGTGAAAATGTCCATACTGCCTAAATTGATCTATGGGTTCAGTGCAAGCATATTAAAATAGAAAATGACATTTTTCACAGAAATAGAAACAACAATCCTTATATTCATATGAGACGATAAAAGACCCTGAATAGCCAAAGCAATCTTGAGCAAAATAAATGAATAAATAAATAAATAAATTAATTAATTAATAATAAAGCAAGCCAGAGGCATCACAGTGCCTGACTTCAAATTATACCACAAAGCTGTAGTAACCAAAAGAGCATGGTACTAGCATAAACAGACACAAGGACCAATGGAACAGAATAGAGAACCCCAAAGTCAGCCCAGGTACTTACAGCCAACTGATCTTTGACAAAGGCATCAATAACATACATTGGGGAAATGACAGCATCTTTAGCAAATGGCGCTGGGCAAAATGGACATCCATGCATCAAAGAATAAAATTAGGCCCATACATCTATCATATACTAAAACAGCTCAAATTGTATTAAAGACTTAAGTATAAGATCTGAAATTATAAAACTCCTAGAAGAAAACATACGGGAAACACTCCAGGATGTAAGACTGGACAAACACTTTAGAATAAGATCTAAAAAATACAAGCAATGAAAGAAAAAATAAACAAATGTGTTTATATCAAACTAAAAAGATTCTACTCAGGAAAGGAAAGAATCAACAGAGTAAAAAGACAACCTTCAGAATGGGAGGAAATGTTTGTAAACTATATATCTGACAAAAGATTAATATCCAGAATATATGAAGAACTCAAACAATTTAACAATAAATAAAACAAATAATCCAATTAAAAATAGGCAAAGGATTTGAATAGACATTTTTCAACAGAAGATTTACAAATGGCTAACAAGTATATGAAAAAATGCTCAGTATCACTAATCATCAGGGAAATGCAAATCAAAACCACATGAAGATATCATCACACCCATGTTATACTAGCTATCGTCAAAATGGCAGAAACAAATGTTGGAGAGGATGTGGAGAAAGGGTAACCCTTCTCCATTGTTGGTGAGACAGTAACTAGCACAGCCATTATGGAAAATAGCATGGAGTTTTTTCAAACAACTACAGATATAACTACTATACGATCCAGAAATCCCACTACCAGCTATATACCCAAAGGAATGGAAATCACCATGTTGAAAAGACACATGCACCATGTTTATTACAGCTCTTTTTACAATAACCAAAATATGTTATTAACCTAAACGTCCATCGATGGACAACTGCATAAAGAAAATGTTGCATATATACACAATGGAATACTACTCAGCTGTTAAAAAGAATGAAATACTGTAATTCTCAGCAGTATGGATGAGTTGAAGAAAATTGTTTAGTAAAGCAATCCAGGCATAGAAAGAAAATTACTGCATATCCTCACTCATAAGTGAAAACTAAAAAAATAAATGAATAATTAAATGAAAGAAAGAATTAAAAGACAAGAAAAAAGTATGAAAAAACTATCACAATAATACAATGAACTTTCAGAAGGGAAGAAGAGAACTATGGTTACTAGAGGCAGGAAAGGGGAGGCAGAGGGGGGTTTGAAAGATATTGGTTAATAGACACAAGGAGTAATTATGTTTTGTAATAATGGACATGCTCCTTAACATGATTTGATCATCATACATTATACACAGTTATTGATATTTAACTCTGCACCCCACAAATATGTAAAATCAATTATCCTTTAATTAAAACAAAAAGAAACAAGCAAAAAAATGATACTGCTATAAAAATGAATAAGTAACCAACAAACTGAGTAATATATGTAGGCAGACAGATAGATTTAAGTACATGAATCATGAATACTTGTAAACATTTAGTATTTTACAGCTCAATAGTGAGACATAAAACCAAATTAATGAGAAATAGGGCAAAGACACGAACTGTCATTTCTCAAAAGAAGGTAGATAAATGGCTAAAAGCATATGAAAATGTGCTCAACAACATTAGTCACTGTGAAATGGAAATTAACACAATGAGACAGTTTACAACCAGTAGAATGGATATAATCAAAATATCCCACAATACTAGATGATGAGGGTATGGGTCAATTTAACTCTCACTTCTTTCTCATGAGAATTTAAAATGGTATAACTATTTGAGATCTGCTTACCATTTTCTTATGAAAATCCAATTAACAACTATCCTACAGCCCAGCAATTCCAGTCCTGGCAATTTGCTCAAGTTCAATGACATTTACAGTAGTGTTTATAGCAGCCTTGTTTATAATATTCCAAAAGTGAAAAATGTATGGATCAACAGATGAATGGATTTTAAACTATGATATTTTTATGCAATGGAATCTTACTAAATAATAACAAATAGATTACTGATACATGCGAAAACACGGATAGATTTCAAAGAATGTTAGGTTGAGGGCTGGTCAGTTATCCCAATTGGTTAAAGCACAGCCATAAAACCCATATAGGATATATATATATACCTACTGTACAATTCCACTTATATTTATTTGAAGAATAGGCAAATCTAAATGCAACGGGTTGAATGGCTCCCCAAAGTTATTGACTCTTAGTCCCCATTGTAATTGTTGAGGGTGGGAAATATTATGATGATAATTGAAAGGTAGGGCCTAGAAGAGGTGATTAGATTCTGAGGACCATGCCCTAGTGAATGGATGAATAGTGTTGGTCATGGACCTAGTTCATTCTATTTTTTTTTTTTTTTTTGCACTGAGGCAAATAATTTTAATTAAAAAGGTAATTTATTTACAAGATAATGGATGTGGCAGATGATGACACAATGGTGTACACAAAGTTTCTCCATGCCACCTTCTGGTTGAGCCCAAGTTTATATACTCAGTTTACACAAAAAGTGGAAAAAGTTAAGAAACAATTACTAAGAGAAAAGCTATCATTACTACTTATGACAATGATTACTATCTTTGGTCATCTTCTGAGGCAGGTAGCCTGATCAGCTGTTGACATACAAGCAGTTTAAAAAAACCCATATTATTTATTATTAGCATATTCATTATTACAAATCACGATTTTTCTTTATGCACTTTACCCTACCTATCACTCTTCAAGCACCATCCCTCCCTCCGTCCCCATCTCTAATATCCTTAGGTTTGTTCTCTCACTCTGAAAGTTCAATGAATTGTTTGTTTTGGTCTTTTCTTTCTTTCCTTCTCTCTCTCTCTCTGTCTCTGTCTCTCTCTCTCTCTCTCTTTCTCTCTCTCTCTCTCTCCTCTCTCTCTCTCTCTCTCTCCTCTCTATATCTCTCTCAACTCCCAATTATGAGTGAGAACATATGGTATTTCTCTTTCCTTCTTTTCTTGTCTGGTCATCCATATTGTGCCAAATGGCAGAATTTCATTCTCTTTTCTGGCTGAGTAGTATTCCATTTGTCCATACAACATTTTGCTTTTCCTGTCATCCATCCATGGACACTTAGGTTGGTTCCATATTTTGGCTATTGTAAATAGAGCTGCAATGGACATGGGAGTGCAGGTATCCCTTCAACATGATGATTTCCATTCCTTTGGATATATACCCAG
>NW_007738947.1:44194-53540 GCF_000696425.1 Galeopterus variegatus
TAATCAAGGAATTACATCAAATTTTGTTGAATGCTTTTTCTGCCTCTATTGAAATAATCACGTGATTTTTGTCCTTGGTTTTGTTGATATGGTATATCAGATTTATTGACTTGTGTATGTTGAACCACCTTTGAACCCTGGGATGAATCTCACGTGTACAATTTTTTTAATGTGCTGTATTCTGCTTGCCAATATTTTGTTGAGGATTTTTGCATCTATGTTTATAAAGGTTATTACCCTTTCATTTGCTTTTTTGGTTTTATTTTTATCTGGTTTTGGTAATAGGATGATGCTGGCCTTATAGGATGAGTTTAGGGAAATGGCTTCTATTCAATTTTTTGAAAAGTTTGACAAGAAGTGGTATTAATTCTTTTTAAAGTTTTGATAGAGTTAGCTATAAAGCATTATGGTCCTGGGCTTTTCTTTGTTGGACAATTGCTGATTACTGTTTCAATCTCATTACTTGTTATTAGCCTGTTTGGCTTCTCTATTTCTTCTTGGTTTAGTCTTGGAAGCTGTATGTGTCCATAAATTTATCCATTTCTTCCAAGTTTTCATATTTGTTGGTATACAGTTGCTTATAATAATCTCTCTTGATTCTTCAAATTTCTGTGGTATCAGCTGTAATTACTCTCTTTTCATTTCTGATTTTTACATTTGGGTCTTCTCTCTTTTTTTTTTGTTAACTTAGCTAATGGTTTGTCTATTTTATTTATCTTCTCAAAGAAACAACGTTTTGTTTCACTGATCTTTTTCGTCATTTTTTAGGCCTCTATTTCATTTAGTCTTGCCCTGATCTTAATTATTTCTTTCCATCTACTCCTTTTAGGGTTGGATTGTTGTTGTTCTTCTAGTTCTTTACAGTGTACTATTAGGTGGTTTATTTGAAGCCTTTCCATTCTTTTAATGTAAGCATTTATTGCAATAAACTTCTCTCTTTGTATTGCTTATACAGTATCTCACAGGTTTTGGAAAGATGTATCGTTATTTTCTTTAGTTTCAAGAAATTTTCTGACTTCCTGTTAAATTTCTTCTTGGACCCGTAGGTCAATAAGGAGTCTGTTGTTTAGTTTTCACGCAATTGAGTAGTTTCCAGAATTTTGCTTGTTATTGGTTTCCAGTTTTAACCCATTGTGGTCTGAAAAGATGTTTGGAATGATTTCAATAATTTTTAAATTTGCTGAGATTTGATTTGTGACCTAACATGTGGTTTATCCTGGACAATGTTCCATGTGCCAATGAGAAGAATTTGTGTACTCTGTTATTGTTGGATGAAATGATCTACAGATACCTGCCAGGACCAATTAGTGTAAGATGTAGTTTAAATCCTGTGTCTCTTTGTTGATCTATTCCCCAGAAGATCTGTACAATGCTGAGAGAGGAATGTTCAGGCCACCGACTATTATCATATTATGGTTGATCCCCCTTTTTACATTTAAGAGTGTTTGTTTTACTTATCTAGGTGCTCCAATGTTGGGTGCATACATATTTATGATTGTTATGTCTTCTAACTGGATAGATCCCTCTACCATTAAATAATGGCCTTCTTTATCTCTTTTTATGGTTTTTGGTTTGATGTCTATTTTATCTGATATAAGAATAGCTACTCCTGCTGGTTTTTGGTTTCCATTTGCATGGTATATATTTTTCCATCCCTTCATGTTTAGTCTGTGTGTGTCTTTATAGGTGGGATGCATCTCTTGAAACAGCATATAGTTGGGTCTAGCTTTTAATCCAATGAGTCAGTCTGTGTCTTTCAAATGGGGAGTTTAATCTATTTACATTTAGGGCTGTTATTTATAAGTAATGCTTTATTCGTCATTATATTGCATTTTGTTTCAAATATCCTTTCTTCCACTTTTATTTTTCATCTTCGATGTTAGTTTGATTTTGAGGAGACATAATTTATCTTCTTTCTCTTTCCCATTTGCATTTTGGTTTCAATGGCAGGGTTTGTTCTTTCTTGTAAATACATGATAGTGATTATTGTTTTTCAGATTCTGAGTACAGGACTCCTTTGAGAGTTTCTTGTAGGGCTGCTTGTGTGGTAGTCAACTCTCATAATTTTTGTTTTTCTGGGGAATACACTATTTCGCCCACATTCTTGAAGGATAACCTTGCTGGGTATAGAATTCTTGGTTGGCAATATTTTTTTCTTTTAGTACTTTGTGTATATCATCCCATTTTCCTCTGGTTTGTAAGGTTTCAGTTCAGAAGTCTGCTGTTAATCTGATGGGGGCTTCCATATAGGTGATTTGACTCTTTTGTTGCATTAAGAATTCTCTATTTGTCTTTGAGTTTTGCCATTTTGACTCTAATGTGTCTTGGAGAGGATCTTTTTGGATAGAATCTATTTGGGGATCTTTGGGCTTCATTGATCTGAAGGTCTGCATCTCTCCCTATACCTGGGAAGTTTTCTGCTATTATTTCCTTGAATAGGTAAACAGGTTTTCAATGTCTTTTCCTTTCTCCTCCCCTTCTGGAATACCCATGATTCCAATGTTTGTGTGCTTGAGGTTGTCTGCTAGCTCTCTTAAATTTTCTTCATTTATAAATATTCTTTTCTCCTTTTTTCCTCTTTTGTCTGCATAGGTTATTTCAAAAAGACCATTTTCAAGGTTTGAAATTCTTTCTTCAGCTTGCCGTAACCTGTTGCTCAAGCTTTTTGTTCTGTTTTTTTTTTATTTCATTGAGTGAATCCTTCATTTCTAGGTTATCTGTTACATTTTTTTCAGTTATTAATCTCTTTGTAAATTTCTTCCTTCATATCCTGGATATTTTTTCTTCTTTCATTGTGTTCTCTAATTGATTTTTCTCTTACTTCTTTGAGGTTTGTTTCTTTTATTTATTTATTTATTTATTGACTTGTAAGGGGATAACAACCCTCAGCTCAGTGCCGTCTGTACCATGCTCAGCTAGTGAGTGCACTGGCCATCCTTATATAGGATCTGAACCCACAGCCTTAGTGCTATCAGACTGCACTCTACCAAGTGAGCCATGGGGCCAGCCCTTCTTTGAGGTTTTTACAAACATGGCTCAGAATTCCTTTTCAGACATCTGAATGGTTTCCTGCTCTATTCAGTCTGGTACTTGAGACTTATCATATTCCTTTGGTGGTGTCATGCCTTCTTGTTTGTTTGTAGTTATAGTAGTTTTTTTGTTGATGTTTGGTCATCTGGTAGGACACTTGTTTCTTTTATTACTGTGGAGTGGGCTATGATAGGAAAGCGTTCCTCTTCTATATGTAGGCTCTGCTGGTGACTCTTCTTGTATCAATGCAGTTGAGTTTGTGGTGGGCTGCCTTGCCTCCAGTTCAGTTGGTGGGAAGGTCCTTCTGGGGCTTGAGTGGGTATGGGTGGGCCTGCAGCTGTGTCAGAGTCAGTGCACTGGGACCAGTGCTCACTTGGGTGCCAGCTTGGTTGGTGGGTGGGCCTCTACCTGGTTCTGAGGATTTTAAAAGGAGAACACATGAGAATCTCTCTCTTTTTGCTTCTGCCAACTTGCAATGTGATACCCTGTATCATTGAAGCCACCACCACAAAAGATCCTCAACAGATGTGTTCCCTAGTCTTTAGACTTCCCAGCCTCTGAAACTGTAAGCAATAAATCTCATTTTCTTACAAATTACCCAGTTTCAAATATTATGTTTTAAGCAACAGAAACAAACTAATACACCAATTTTTACCTCTGGGAAACAGGGTATTAAAGGGACTCACTGTTGGAATAGTCATGCTCTTTAGTAATGTACTTTATTACATAATGCTTATAACTGTCAAATCTCATAGAATTGAACACTTAATATTTTTGCATTTTATTAGAGGTAAATTAAGTCTCAGTTTTTTAAAGTTCTAACAAATCTGTTTGATATAAGTTATCTTTAGATTGTACCTTCCTACATGGGAATGCAATCTGGACTCTCCAAATAAAAATGATAAAAATTTTCAAATGTTGCTATTCATTGTTTATAGGTTGCTTCAGCTGAAGTTTTAAATAGTAAATAAATATTTAAAACCTAACTTTTCTATTTGCAGATATCTTCTCCTCAACATCTGAGATAACATTTTTTCTTGATCATAAATACATGCTCAAATGCACAAACCTGTTGTTTCTCCATCCTCTAGCCCTCTACTTTTTTTCTGGTTTCTGCAGATGTCAGTATTTGTTTGCTGATAGTGTCAAGGCATAGAGGAATCAATCAACTAGAGTTAAATAAGCATTTACAGCTCTAAATTGTGTTCTATCAGAGATTTCCTATATTATAAGCTACAAACTCTGTCTCAAGTAGTTACTGATGGCTGAAGACAGTGCATTACTTTTGCTACTGCAATAAATCTGCTCCTAGTACAGCAAGAGGTTTTCTGGACCATTATTCAGTGATCTTGTATATTTGATATACACAGAATTTGATATTCAGATATGATTGTTGTATACTGTATATGTGCACTTATTTGATCTCTCCAGCTATATTTTCCATGTGTATTAAATATAATAAATATTATTACGGAGTTGAGATTGCTACTTTATATATTCACTTAGTAATATAAGTATCTTTTTTCTACATTGTTTATATGTTCAAGGCAAGTGTGCTGTTAATTTCACTTGGCGCATTTCCTAGGTTACCTTGACCAGTAAAAAGGTGTTATAAGTTTTTAAAAAATAGAAAAGAAAAGAAAGGTCAGGGACTTAAATTTTGTCTCTTTTGCTAATTACTTACTAGGTATACATCCATGTACAAGTTATTGACAGTCATGAGCTTCCGTTTTCGTCATCCTTATAATGAGAAGAATTAAATCTACTTGTCTAAAAATGTTGTGGATATTAAATTAGGCCCTTCCAGTAAATGCCTAGTGCACAGCAGGTACTCAATAAGAAAAAACAAACAAACCAAAAAAAAAAACCAAACCCACCTCTCTCCTTCTGTATGAAATGCCTCATGGTTTTGTATAATTGTTTTTATGTGTGAGTTTTGATTTTCAGTGGTTTTTTGATCTTCAGCATTATTAAAATATGTTTACATGGTAAAGCTTTATAAGCTGAGTCAATTTTGTACTTTCATCCTGCCTAATATAAATAATTGACTGTGTTGATTTCTAGTCCTTGTCTCTACAAGAAAAGTATGTCACCAATTTCAACAAGGAATATTCTAACTGGCAAAATTAGTTTATTTTTAATTCCAAAAATAACAATTTGTCTGTTAGAACTTTAAGAGAGAAAGGACGTTGTGAAATTGAAGTAAATCGGGATAAAATAATACTAAAGCTAACAGTTATATAGCATGTACTGTGTGCTAGGCATTATTATAAAAGTGCTACACATACTAACTAATTTAGTCATCATAGCAAATATATAAATAGCATGCTTGAGCTAAAAATTTGACAGTCCAAGTAAGACAGGAACTGTACAGAGAATATTTTACGTATACATATACATAATTTTTGAATATAAATACTAAGATATATAATGCTCCACAAATTTTCATTTTTAATTAATATGTCACACATATCAGTTCTTATCACATATAGATCTAGTTTATGTTCAGTAAAGTATTACTACATTCTATAAAAAAATAAAATACATTATTAGCCAGTCTTCCATTGATGGGCATTTAGGTTGTTTCCAATTTTCTTCTATACGAAAATGTTCCCAGAAGCATTGCCCAAGTAACCTATTTTTTCCTTGGAATAAAATTCTAAAACATGAAATTTTTGAAAAAAGTATTTGCTCAGTTGCTATTTTTTTTAACTGTTTTCAGTTGCTATTTTTTTTTAACTGTTGTATCTCATCCAGTCTTTCTAAAATTTGTACTAATTTCCTTTCCATTTAAAAATGAATAAGATTATCTGTCTTACCATTGTTAAAATGCGGAATTATTAATCACCAATACAAGTTTCCCCTGACTGTTTGTTCTCTCCTTCTTCAACAGTAATAGAATTTGAGTTAAGTAAATGATGTCCTGATTAAATACTACATGACTCAGTCCATTGTGGAGCTAGGTGCAGTCATCCGATCCCAAGTTCTGGCCAAAGGATGTTAGTAGTTCTGGGGATCTTCCTGAAAGGAAAGCTGGGACATATGCCCCTCTTCATCCTCTTCTCTGGAATGCTTCCCTGGATTCTGAGCTATTCCTTACAAATTGGAGCATAGTGAGCTAGAATTAGCCAGAGCCCAAGGTGCTCTCACTGAGTAGAACTACTGCGCCAGTCCTGGACTGCATACTTTTTGGGTATTTATGGAGAAGGGAAAATTTTTAAAAGTTTTAATTTTACTTAAGTCTCTATTGATCCTGTATTCTTCTGTTACCAAACCAAATCTTGAGAAATTTACAACTTCTATAAAATCTTGCCAACATGAATTGTTTGGTTTTATTTTGTTTTGTTTCTTTTTAAACATTTTATTTTATTTTGTCGATATACAATGTGGTTGATTATTGTGGCCAATTACCGAAACCTCCCTCCCAACAATGTCCTTTCTGTTCACTTGTTGAATCAATTTCAAGGAGTTGCAATTATTACTGCCAACATGAATTGTAAGGATAGAATCTTATTATTTTACTATGTATTTACTAAATGTTGGTGATTTTAAAAACATTTTCATATGTTTTTAGGCCATCTTATCTCAAATGTCAATTATTGGTTCCTATATTTTGTCTATATTTGTCATCGTTTGTGTTCTCATTGATTTTTAAGAATTCTTTATATTTCAAGGATATTAACGCTTTAA
Organism: Galeopterus variegatus; assembly: GCF_000696425.1. Taxonomy (NCBI): domain Eukaryota; kingdom Metazoa; phylum Chordata; class Mammalia; order Dermoptera; family Cynocephalidae; genus Galeopterus; species Galeopterus variegatus. The sequence continues at coordinate 50,915 of NW_007738947.1, forward strand.
CTCATTATAGTGAATATTTTTCCAAATTTTCCATGTGTCTTTTTACTTGTTTATAATTGTGTTAAATTTTTTCATTTTAAGTAGGCTAATGTTGTTTTTCTTTTCTCTTTTAAAGTTTCTAGGTTCGATATTTGGATAGTCTTTGAATAGCAGGCTATTTGACAGGCCGGCCCGTGGCTCACTCGGTAGAGTGTGGTGCTGATAAACACCAAGGCCACGGGTTCGGATCNTTATAATTGTGTTAAATTTTTTCATTTTAAGTAGGCTAATGTTGTTTTTCTTTTCTCTTTTAAAGTTTCTAGGTTTGATATTTGGATAGTCTTTGAATAGCAGGCTATGGCTGAGTAGAAAATGGTGAGAATCAAAAGTCTATAAGATCTATTTTTTCTTTTGTTTGTTTGGTTTTTTTCTTCTTTTTCTGTCAGGCTTCTATTTTAGATCTCCCTATGTTAAGATATTTTAGCTTTGCTGGCAAGGCTGAGGACTCTAAGCAGTATAAAAGTCTCTCTTTTATATAAAAAGTTCTGTGTTTCATCCAATATTATGCTTCATTTTCTATTCTGCATCACGTAGAGAATATCACAAGTGTGCACAATTTATTAACCGTATCCTCAAAGTTCTCCCTATGTTTGGTCCAGCAGTGAGTATTATTAAGTGACAGAAAAACAGTAACAAAAAAGACACAGAAGAGTTAAAAAGTCTCATCTAATATCTCGTAACCAAATCAAGATTATTCTATTTGCTTTTGGAGAGGGGTTCCTTACCTATATTATTTGGAAGTCCTAGATGGGCTTAAGAAGTCTCCTAAAAATTGTATGATATGTTGTGCTGTGTCCATGTGCAGGGATGAGTAGAGAACTTTGGGACAAGGTCCATGGCTTTCAACTGATCTTCAAAAGAATATGACATTCTGAGAAGTTCTGTACAAGATATTTGAGGAGACATAAATTTTAGGAAGCAGAATTTAAATTTTATTCAATTGTTTTGCAAACAATATGCTATACTATTGGTTTTGAAGAATGTAAAAGCTTTGCTGTGCATCCACACGTATTCCGCAAAATCTTTCTTCAGTAAGCGTGGAATGAGCTAATTCTTGTCAGGATTTAAAAGTGAGAATCATTTGTTTAGTTGCCCTCAACATCAAACCTGATTGTTGACTATAACACCTTTCAAAGTTCTGATCATTGAAAAAAAGCAACTATCTTGTCCTTTCAGGCTGCAGCCTGCTATAACAAAATATGTTAAACTGGGTAACTTCTAAACAAACAAACAAAAAATTAATTAATTTTTAAAAAGTTCTACAAGCTAGGATTTTCAAGAACAAGGTGCAAGCAGATTTGGTTTTTGGTAGGGCTTGTTCTTCTGGTTCAGAGATGACACCTACTCACTGCATCCTCACATGATAGAAGGGGCAAACAAGCTCCTTGGAACTTCTTTCATAAGTTCACTAATTCCATTCATTAGGGCTGTGCTCTCATGACCTAATCACCTCTCAAAGACACCCCCCCCTTAATGCCATAGCATTGGGGATCAGGTTTCAACATATAAATTTCGGAGGACACAAACATTCAGACCATAGTATAGTTATTACCAGTTAATTACCTGATTACTAGTTTTTCTGAGGAATCCCAAACTTCCCAACATGTCTAAATGCATTCAATATTCATTAAATGTTGGAGGGAGTACTGTTCTACTTAAATTAAGAAAATTAGTTTTAAGTTAGCTTTAATTTATAAATCCAATAAACGAACAATCAATCCAATAAGCAATAAAAGTGTTGTAAATAAATCTACAATTTTACTTATAAATCTATAAATCCAATCCAATAATAAATCCAATAAGTAAACAATAATATTATTGTCCGCCTAAACTATTAGTCTATTCCAGATTCCTCAGGACACTCATTGCAAACACAAGCATCAAAGCCAATGTACCTATATGTTAGTAAAAATGATGTTCCATCTTTTAGAACTACATCTGGCTTAGGATTTTGATTATTACTGACAGACATATAAATTACACAGAGGCATACATAGGTCCAGACTCTCAAATATCAAATTCAAGCCAGGCTGCTGGTAAATATGTGCTTATTTCACAGGACAATTAAAAGGATGTCCCTGATAATGCTAAAAACTCACCATCCACGTTCCAATCACTAACCCCTAATAAAAATATGATTGTGCATTTTATAATGTTTTACTTAATATTTTTCCTGTTTTTCTCTCTAAATTGTCCACTCCCCTTTATCTCAATGAAAGAAGGAATTATTTGCTGAGCCTTACAAGGATGAGACTGCTGTTATTTACTTTGCCCATTTAGGGCAAGAAGTGGGGTGCTGCCTCTTTAGTTGGCAGAAGCATGCAGGAAGAGCATACCTTTAATTTAGTCTTGGGATACCTCACTTGCACCCTGGTTGCTATCTTGCACCCTCCCTCAAATCCTTTAGAACTGAAATAATATCATCCAGCAGGAACTTCTCCTGCTGATGGTTCCCCCCATCCCCCGCTAGGTGGGAAAAAGTGTGATTATAGCCGTTGTGGTTCACCTTCATTTCCAGCATGGCTGGGTGGGTCTGCAGGATCCCCTCAGCCTGGAGCAAAATATTGTCCCCGGGTGGGGAGAGGAG
>NW_007738947.1:53750-55098 GCF_000696425.1 Galeopterus variegatus
AGGCGCCCCGGCCTGCGCTCTTTCGTAAAACAGCAAATGTCTAAAGCAGGCGGCTTCTGCTGTACTTGTTTCCCTTACCCCAGATTCCGCCACTCTTCCTGCCAGAAGAGTGGTTCTTTTCCCAAGACGTCATCTCAGTGCTCTAGCACTCCCCACCCACTCCACCCAGTCCCCCAGCCTGCTTGGTGGAGGTGGCCCCTTGCAGACACCCATCCTACTATGTGAATTTCCTTTCCCCCCTGATGGATTGCAGTTCTGACCTAGAACTATAAAAATGAGACGATGAAAACGCTAATAAGTGTCCAACTAGAAGGGTCTAGGGTAGGGCAATGTAGAGTGGTGAGCACAGACATTTACTTTTTAAAAAACTTTTTTCCCCGCCCACTCCCTTGGAAAGAGAATGGAGGAGAAAGTGAGGTGAAGATGCTCATGGCCCAATACTTTAGGGACTGTTTAGAGCCAGAGAAGCTGGTGGAGGATGGACCTGCGAAGGCAACTTCCTGTACACCCCAACGGGCCCTTTGCTGCTAATTTTGTTTTGATGACCAGATGCAGAGAGGGCTATACTGTATTCCTAACCAATTAGTGTTCATGGGCACATGAAATATACACAAATATACACAAATATATACACAATTTATATACATTCTTTCCACAATATATCTCTCAAAACTTGCAGCTGTGGAATCTCTGTTAGGCTTTTGGGTCCTTCCCAAAGAGGAGAACTGCCAACAGCAGCAGCAGAAGGCTTGGCTGTGTCTGCCTGTCCGTCCTCATTGAATACCGAAATGCATACCCTCCACGTGATCATTCTTTGTAGTATGCAGTGCTAACAGCAAACAGGTCTTATACTTGGAACACAACACACCATCTCACCTCCATGGGACCCTTATCCCATTTGTTTGACTCTCTAGACATGAGTAGACAAGCATAGCTGAGAGGATGAACCACTTTCCTTTTCAGGGTTGAAATCCAGCACCAGACTGACCAAATTCTGATTGCACACATTGGTTATTTCTTGAGGCAAGAGGAAGAAGGGGTACTGGAAAAAGGGCTCACAATTGCGTTTGACTAATAATAGGAAATATGAGATGCATTTATTTTATGGGAAATGAAACATAAAATTTCTGGAAGGTTCAGTCTTAGCAGAGATACCTTTAAAGTCTGGGGCCCACCCGGGGACCCAAGGCATGGAGAAGGGAAATGGACCTCCCTCCCACAACCAGGCAGACCACGACAGTGCCTTGGGGCCCACCTGGAGGCTAGAGGCATGGAGAAGGGGACCGGACACCCCACAAACAGGCACACTGCCAGTGCCAAGGAGCATGCCAAAAACATCACCTGCATG
>NW_007738947.1:57137-58118 GCF_000696425.1 Galeopterus variegatus
TCCAATTAGTTCTCAACATCTACAAACTTGCTTCCCTGAATTCACAATTTGAGCTATATGCACCCTCCTCATTGCTTTTCCCACCACACCTGTACATGCCTCACCTACTCCTACTGATATTTGTTCATGTCTGCCTTCTGATCTGGAATGATGGATTCCTGGGCACTGTCTGCATTGTCTAAATTCATGTCATCAGCTCTTCATCAATGCCTTAAAAATATTTTTAAAGAAAAATAAACTGAATTCTAGGCCAGATTCATTCTGTAACAGGAGAATAAAACTATTATAACTTAGCTATCCATCTTAGATACCAAGGCTGTTCTTTGTGGCTGGTGCAATCTGTCTCTTCTCCTGTTTGCCTGTATCCATCCTTCCTTGGTGTCCAGGTATCTCTAGGAGTCTCACTCTTGCCCAGCCCTCCTTGCCAGACCTCTTCATCTTACCTTTTCTGACACTTACAGACAGCTTGACTCTTCTCGTTCTGTCTTGCACCCTTTCAGGTGCCATTGATAGCAGTTTTGTGATTTTTTCTCTTCTTAGTTCCTTTTAGGAACAAATGGTCTATAGATTGCAAAGGCATGTGTGGATAAATAGATGGTTGTAAAAATGAAGACCCTTGGAAAAAACATGTGTCTTCAAAATATTCAACAAACATGTAATTTGTTGTCCGCCTACTATGTAGGAGGCTTTGAATGGGCAGAAGTAGTCCATATTCTCAGGGAGTTTACAATAATCTTAAAAATTGGGGCTTTATTCACTGGCCCATAGGGAGAAAGAGAAGAGGTTTAAATATAAGAGTGGCATGATAAGATGTACATTTTAGGAAGAAAAGATTTGCTGCAATAAAATAATAATCTGGAAGATGCAAAACTGGAGGTGGAAGGGACAGCTTAGAGGATATTGAATTAGTTTGGGGAAAAAATGGTGGCTAAGAGAATTAACGCAGAAGGAGAGACTTGAGAGAGGGTGAGAGCTTTCTAT
>NW_007738947.1:58887-60425 GCF_000696425.1 Galeopterus variegatus
TATTTTTGAATGTTCAACTTGCATCTATGAGAATAAAAGCAATATTAGTAATATTTCAAGTCTGAGTTCAGTGATAACAGTAACAGAAGAATATAAGAGCAGACCCTGCAAGGAGACACAACTAGGTTAAAATATGAATTTTGGTGTTTATGAGTTGTGTCACTTTGGCTAAATTGTACAATTATTCTGCTTCCTCAGCTGTAAAATGGGCATGATAACAATACCTACCTCATAGGGTAATTGTGATAAATAAAATGAGATAACTTATTTAAAGAATTTAGTACAGTAAATGGCAAATGGTAAATACTTTTATTTATTTATTTTTGTGTGTGTGGCTGGCTAGTACAGGGATTGAACTCTGGAACTTGTCGTTACCAGCGCAATGCTTTGACCAACAAAACATACAAGTCAGCCCTCAAATATTTTAATTATTTTATTATTTCATTATTGCCTTCTATATACCTAACAGCTACAACAGGAAAAAGTATATATGTGTGAATGTATGTATACACATGTATCAAAAGTGCATGTATATGTATGTTTCCATGTTATCAAATATATGATATTTGTTAAAAGTTCAATCAAATATTTGATAAAATATACATGTAAGGTTTTAAAAACTTGTCTATATATTTAATAGTTGGATATAGACACACATAAACATGTTGGATAATTACTTTTAAGAATTTTTATAGTTTTGTTGGGAAGGTTTTCGATTCTGAGCAAAGTTTTGAAGATATAAACTAGGGACTGAAGCTCTCATTTGACAAATGTTTAGCATCTACCAGACATTGTGTTCCTACTTTACATGCATTAACTCATGTAATCCTTACCAAAACTCCTATTCTATAGACATTATTTTCTAAATTTTATAGAGTTAAAAAAAAAATCAGGTGGAAAGGATTCAGTTTATTTGTCTATGATCTCTGAGACAGATGGGATGCATATCTAAACTTTCTGACACTCAAACCAATTTTCTTTTCACTGTATCAGGATATGTCAGCCAGAATTTAGAGGCTGGAGTTTCTGCATTCTAGTATATTATTTGCATATATTCTTATAAAAATAATTTTTCTCTCACCTATTTTTACATTATTGTCCATCTCTCTGGAGTATTTCCTGGACTCTGTCAGTTTAACCCCTTTATCACAATTTCCATGTTTATGGCTGCCAATCCGCAATGCGGACTCAACTCTTCAGAAAGCAAGCATGATTCAACTCTTCAGAAAGCAATCATGTGAGAAAGCACTATAAAATAGGATTTTTGCAATAAGTAAAGATAAAAAAATCATCTAAATAATAACAATAGATAACTGCATATATATTTCTTACAATTGCCAAGTGTTCTATTAATATACTATATTTATTAATGTCAGATTCCATTCAGTTAAAACTCCCTTCAGTGTTTGTACAAACTGTGCTTAATTATCAAAAGGCAATTTCACTTTTAATGTTGTAATAAGCTTATTCAAGTTTATAATAAAACGATGTTTTGGAAAATAAAGAATGTCTTCCAAATCACTTTTTAAACTAAATTT